>NC_044979.1:43363131-43663131 GCF_008728515.1 Papio anubis | reverse complement strand
TGTGTGGTGTGTGTGTGCATGTGTGCGTATGTATTAACATAATCAAGACCAAGTACAGTTTACTTTGGAAATTTAGAATTGTGTGAAAATTAAATAATCAAATAATTTAATGTACCTCATTTGTAGAATAAAGAGAAAATAATGTGATTGTATCAATGAATGAAGAAATATTTGATAAAATGTAATATTCATTTAGTGGTTAAAAGTCACAAAAGTAAGAACACAAAAAATTTCATATTATTATAATCTTTTAAAAGTTATTGAGGTATATTTTGTAGCTCATTATTTTGATTATCTTGGTGAATGTTCCATATATACTTGAAAAGTGTGTGTAACATGCTGTTTTCAGGTGTAGTGGTACATTTATGTCAGTAAGATCAGTTTTGTTTAGAGAGGTTAAGTCATTTATATCCTTGCTGATTTTTATCTGATTATTCTGTCAATTACTGAAAGAGGAGTATTAAAATCTTCTGTCAGTTGTTTGTTTTACTTCATATATTTAAATCCATATTGTTAGGGACATACAAATAAAGAATTTTTGTTTTCTTGATACATAGATCTTATCACTGTGAAATATCCATTTTTGTCCTTGGAATTTTTAAAATTTATTATGAATTCTATATTTTCTGATATGAAGTGTTAATAAAAACATAGCAACTTTCTTATTAGTATTTGATGGCATATTCTTTTCTATTCTTTACATTTACCTGTCTTTGCTTTATATTTCAAGTGATTTTCTTGTAAAGAGCTCATAGTAAATTTTTAAATATTTATCCAAACTGACAGTCCTTACCTTATAGATAAGACATGTAAGCCATTTACATTCAGTATAATCAACTATTACTGAGTTCAAATCTGTTATCTTGCTATCTTTTCCTATTAGTTCTATGTTTTATTCATCATTTAAACTATTCATATAGTTTAAAATATTTTCTCTATTGACTTATTAGCTATGATTTTTTGTATTTTTTTTGATTAATTGCTTTGGAATAGACAAAAATGCATCTTGGGTGTATCATAGCCTTTCTTTGAATTATATATCTTTATTTATAATGTAAGAAAGTTAAAACAGTATACTTTAATTACTCTGCTTCCGTCCTTTGTGTTATTGTTTTACTTCTATTTACTGCTATTATTTTACTTTATACATTTATTTCTACCTGTTTCATAAACCACAAAATATATTGTCATTATTTTTTCCTAAAGCAGAAATTTAAAATAAGAGAAGTAATTCTTATATTTATCTATATACTTCCTCTGTCTGATGCTCTCCATCTCTTTGTATAAATCCAAGTTTTTATAGAGTATCATTTTCTTTCTACTTTAAGAACTTTCATTTGTATTTTTTGGAGTATAGATCCGATGGTGATGAAATCTCTCTGCCTTTATTTGTCTGAAAAACATCCTCATTCAACCTTCACTTTTGAGATGTATTTTCATTTTATTTAGAATTCTAGGTTGATAGCTTTTCCTTTTGAAATTTTAAAGATGTTATTTCATTGAATTATGTGTTTCTAGTTTGTGCCAAGAAATCTGTTGTAATTCTTATCTGTGTTTCATTGTGTATGTAGTGTGTCTTTCTCTGACAGTTTTAAAGATTTTCTCTTTTCTTTTTAAGTACTTTGATTATGATAGTCCTCAATGTAATTTTTTTGCTCTCATTCTTCTTGAGATTCACTGAGTTTCTTGGACTCATGTGCTTATTATTATAATCAAATTTGGAAAATTTTCAGTCTATATTCAACAAAATATTTTTCTTGATCCTTCCTCTTCCCCTGAGCTTCCTGGGACTCCCAGTATGCATATGTTAGTCTACTTGGCTTTATCCCACAGATCACTAAAACTGTATAATTTTTCTAGCATAATTTCTCTTGATGGTTCATTTTTACTGTTTTCCTTGGCAAGCTGTCAAGTTCACTGAGCTTTTCTGTAGTATCTATTCTGTTCTTAATTGTATCCAGCAAAAAATTCAATTATGATATTTTATTTTATTACCTCTAGGACTTCAATTTGTTTCCTTCTTTTGCATTTTACATTTTCCTCCTCATCACATTTAAGTTTGCCTTAAATATTTGGGCATATTGAGTACATTATCATAAAGCATCTAATGTCCTTTTCTTCAAATACATCATCTCAGTCTTTTCTGGTTCTGTTTTTAGTGATTGAATTTACTCCTTATTGGGATAATTTATTTTGCTTCTTTACATATAGCTTATTTTTTAACTAGATGTTGTACATTGTGTATTTTACAGTGAAGGATGCCTGGTTTTATTGCATTTATTTAAAAAGGAATGTCTTTGTTCTGAGTGGACACTAACATGCTTGCAGATTAATTTGATTCTTTTCAAGTTTACTTTAAAGCCTTCTAAGGACAGATACAGAGTTATATTTTCGCTATAGTTAGCTTATATTCTTGAATTTCTACTAAATGCTCCAACTTCCGTTCTGGCTTGTTAGAACTCAAATCATTCCTTTGTGTGGGATTTGTTTGACTTCCTCTAGGAATTGTTTGGCTTCCAGCTCCCCAGAAATTGCTCTTCCCCCGATTTTGTGTTTTGCTTGGCCTTGTCAAATTTCACACATTGCATGTACAGATTGATATTTTCAGATTCCTCTAAGTCTATCTCTGCATACCTCTATCCAATATGGTACAATGTTCCACCATTTCTAGTTATCTTAGTCTTCCTAAAATCCAGTCTGTTTTCTTAATTTAGAGAAAACACTGAACTTTGATTGGCTTGCCTTACTTTGCAAAGGGATCTGAAAATTACCTCTAGATAGAAAGCTGGGATGATCATAGACTTCATCCATTTATATCCTTTTCCAGGAATCTTGGTCCTTCATTGTCTGCTTGCCTGAAACACATGTTTTATATGTATTTTTTCAAAATTCTTTTTTTTATTATGAGAAAATAAAACAGAATTATGTTACTTTCTCAGGCCTGGAAGTAGAGTACAGATGTACATTTTAGGGGTTATTTTATATATGATCAAATTTATTTCCAAAAGAGTTAAACCAACATAAATTGCTAATACAATGACTACTTTCTTTACTAAAAGAGTTTCAGTGAATTTCTGTTTCACTGAAACTTTTCATAGCCTTTTATTTTAATAGCATACTCTTTATGTGAAAATATCTATGTATGTGTTGTATATGCATTTTTCTTATTACTCATTTCTCATGAGGAAGTATTGAGTATATGTTTCTGGGGATTGGCATCAAAGTTAATATGGCTGTGTCTGTACAAATTTTAGATATGGGTTTCGTGGTCTCTGGGAAAAATTATAAAATCATACATTATGTCTTTGAAATCCTAAAGTATTTTATTGATGTAAATCAACACAAAATGAGGAAAGTATTATTACAGATTTATGGACTAGTAATATAGTTGTAGTTAAAATATATGGTTTATTTCATGTTCTATATTTTTGTAGTAATAAAATATAATAAAATGATGTCTCTAGCTTTCTAAATTATGTCTCTATCGTACTCATTACAAATAAATTTTAAATTAGCATTTTAAAATTAATAAAACTTAATATGGAAAGTAGAAGAAGAAAAAGAAGAAAATAAGGAAATATATTATATATTCATGTCTTAGTTCATTTTGTGCCACTATAACAGAATAACCAAGACTGAGTAATTTATAATAAACAGAAATTTATTGACTCACAGTTCTAGAGGCTGGAAAGTCCAATATCAAGGTGCCAACATCTGACGAGATCCTTCTTTCTGCCTAATTACATCGTGGAAGGTGAGAGGGTGACAGAGTTCAAGATGGGGCCAAACTGGTCATTTTATGATGGTACAAATACCATCTATGAGAGTGGAGCCCTTATGGTCTAATCATGTTTTAAAGGTCTCACTTCTCAATACTGTTACAATGGCAATTAAATTTCATCATGAGTTTTGGTGAGGATAAACATTCAAACCATAGCATGTTAATATCTGTAATTCTATTAGTAGTTATACAAAAGATAAATACCATCAAACTTTAGATCATTGATATTTATATTTTTATATAGCTTCAATCAAACTTTATAAATAATTTCATATTCAACTTTTTCTTTTTTAAAATTTTCTTTATTTATGTTTTATTATTTTTTACTTTAAGTCCCGTGATAGATATGCCAAAGGTGCAGATGTGTTGCATAGGTATACATGCACCATGGTGGTTTGCTGCACCTATTGACCTGTCCTGTAAGTTCCCTCCCCTCACCCCACAACAGACTCTGGTGTGTGTTGTTCCCCTCCTTGTGTCCATCTGTTTTCATTGTTCACCTCCCACTTATGAGTGAGAACATGCAGTGTTTGATTTTCTGTTTCTGTGTTAATTTGCTGAGAATGATGGCTTCCAGCTACATCCATGTCCCTGCAAAGGATATGATCTCATTCATTTTTTATGGCTGTGTAGTGTTCCATGGTGTATATGTACCACATTTTCTTTATGCAGTCTATTGATGGGCATTTGGGTTGATTCCATGTCTTCGCTATTGGAAATAGTGCTGAAATAAACATACGTGTGCATGTGTCTTTATAGAAAAATGATTTATGTTCCTTTGGATATATACCCAGCAATGAGATTGGTGGGTCAAATGGTATTTCTGGTTCTAATCCTTGAGTAATCGCCACACTGTCTTCCACAATGGTTGATCTAATTTACATTCCCACCAACAGTGTAAAAGTATTTCTATTTCTCTTTAGCCTTGCCAGCATCTATTGTTTTTTGACATTTTAATAATCACCATTTTGACTGGCTTGAAATGGTATCTCATTTTGGTTTTGATTTGCATTTCTCTAATGATCGGTGATGCTGAGCTTTCTTTCATGTTTGTTGGCCCCATAAATATCCTCTTTTGAAAAGTGTCTGTTCATATCCTTTGTCCATTTTTTGATGGGGCTGATTGTTTTTTCTTATAAATTTGTTTAAGTTCCTTGTAGATTCTGGATATTAGGCCTTTGTCAGATGGGTAGCTTGCAAAAATTTTCTCCTATTCTATAGGTTGCCCGTTCACTCTGATGACAGTTTCTTTTGCTGTGCAGAAGCGCTTTAGTTTAATTAGATTTCATTTGTCAATTTTGGCTTTTGTTTCAATTGCTTTGGTGTTTTCATCATGAAGTCTTTGCCCATGCTTATGTCCTAAATGGTATTGCCTAGGTTTTCTTCTAGGGGTTTTATGGTTTTGGGGTTTACATTTAAGTCTCTAATCCATCTTGAGTTCATTTTTGTATAAGGTTTAAGGAAAGGGTCCAGTTTCAGTTTTCTGCATATGGCTAGCCAGTTTTCCCAGCACCATTTATTGAATAGGAGATCCTTTCCCCATTGCTTGTTTTTGTCAGGTTTGTGGAAGATTGGATGATTGTAGATGTACTTTTCATTTAATAATGTAGTTTAAACAGTTTTAAGACATTTATAATCACAATATATTTTATACAAATGTAATATTTAATCATTGATTGTTTATGCTGTTTTCAAGCAATTTTAAAATAAATACTTATCTTTGTGAGTCAAACCTTATTATTTATTTGTGATTTTAAATGATTTCTACAGAAAGTGTAATTAGATGCTAAGAGTGTATAAACTTTAAAAAAGGCATTCGATACACAATGTCAAATTTTTTTCTTAAAGTGGTAGAATAATATATATGTCCACAAAGAGTCCATGAAATTGGTTGGTTCCCTGCAGTCAAATTAGCTTCCACTGTTACCATTTAAAAAAAAATTTCAGGTTGAAATTGTCTTTCTCACCTGAGTCTGGTAAGTTTCCATTTTAAGTGCTGTATATTGGTATTCTGAATCCCTGGGAATTAGAGAGTGTTCAGAGCAAGGGCCACAATCCTGAAAAGTCTGGGTGTTTCCTTATGCCAGTGCAATTGATGCAGGTCCCCTTAAGCCTACTTTGTTCAAGGAGCTCTGAATATGTAAAGTGATGTAAGTCTGTAATATCAGTGAAGGGTTATGGTACTCTTTATCTCACATCAGGTTTCTGTGTTTCCAGTTCTAGAGTTCTTTTCATTTTACATGTAAAAATAGCCTCTTGGTGGGCTGCCCATCCATTTCAGTCTGAGGAACCCAATGATTCATGAACTAATTCTTATATGATTACTATGCAAGCTTTACTTCCTATTATTTAGAAACATGGAACGTAAAGCCTGTGAAGAACTGTTTTTCTTATCCAAAAGTTACCCACTGACTCAATAGATTAAGTGGAGGTAAGTGGACATTATTCACAGCTAAAAAGAAAATATTCCACTTGCTTCAATTTCTAATTATAGAGAAATGTGAGAGAATTTATTTCTAGTTTTAGAGAAATGTCCACTTCCATGCAAAATATCCCATCAAAGTAGTAGAGTAACAGTGTTCCCATTGAATTAGGTAGAGCGATTCTTTCCCATTTTATTATGAAGCAGGTTAGAGAGATAATAAAAGGGTTGTGTCTTCAAGGAGAGAAAGGTATTTGTGTCAGATTGTGGGGGGGCGGGGGTGGTATATCTATTATTCTTTTTTTTTATTTTGTCATTAAGTGATAGAAAAATCTTCAACTCAGAGGTATGAAGATAGATATGTTTATGAAATTGGGAGGTGTTTCTGGGAAGGGCAGCAAAAGCCACCTCTGATTTGGTGTGGGAGATGAGGAATGCCAGAAGTGTACTGTGACAAACTAGGATCCGAAAGCAAAACAAAAATAAAAAGAAGAACAGCGTGATATGAAAAACCGAGCAGTGGAGAGGGTAGGTGGGAGAGCGCCAATCAAGGACCAGTTACCTACAGGCATAGATGATGTTTTAGAAGATTTGTAAGAGTCTCTATTAATGGAAAGATATTCTATGCTAGTGATGGCTCAGGAGAAATGTAGCAGGTCCTTGTGAAGTTTACTGATGCCTTAAAGTCAGGTAAAAAGGGGCACTGCCTATGAACTCACATTGTCTACACCAGGGTTATGACTAATTATCTCTATCATTTTATGCAGAAGCAAAAATGACCAACATAGAAGAGACCCCCAATTTTCATTCTCCAAAATGTGCACACAATATTTTTTTCTTCTTGAGAATAATGAGGAGTGATCTTAGCATAAAGAGCATCCTTTCCTTCAAATCCAGCAACAACAACAAATATCTAAATTTTACCTGTGGAAATAGAAAAAGCTGAAGTCAGATTGCTCTCAGTTTCAATGTTTTATGTTTCACCTATTTCCTCCTTTCATTAGTAACATACCTTTCCCCGCCGCCGCCCCAAACTATTGACTATACGACGATTCAGTCTTTGAGGATAGAGGTAACTGCCTAAAGTTAATTGTCCCATAATAGTTACTACTATTGTACAAGAAAGTAATTCTCAAAATAGCAGGATTGAGATGTATTATAAAGACCATCTACTTTCACATTCTTATTTTACAGATGAGGAAACTGAATCTAAAGAAGGTTGAGATATTTGTTAAAAGTAATTTTCTGTAAATGTACTTATTTTTAAAATAGTATTTATTATTGGAAGTAGGACATGAACTTTGGGGACTAACTGAATTAACCATTTAACTTAGTTTTTTTAATGCCTTGTCTTATTCTTCCATAAAATGGGAATAACATTATCTACCTATTATCTTATGCACAAGAATTTTATGAAAATAAATGTTCCAAATATATATAGAAAAATCCAATGTCATAATGTAATTATTGTTTGGATTATATATGATGGTCATTAATTGAGGTTTGCCTTAAGATGGTAGAATATTGGATAAAGCAAAGAGGACTAGTGTTAAGTAATAGGAGACATATTATATAAGACAAGAATTTATCAATTTGTAAGATCACAATAGGGCCCTTAGGATATAATTTGAATGACAGCATTAAGATGTGGTAACTTATCTAGTACCTCAAATTGAGTTGTCGTCTGAATTTTGGGAGAAATGAACTAAATGGAGAAAATTAGAAATTATAAATATCTTACAGCACAGTGCTTGGATATCAACTACTTTATGTTGCATTTTACTTAATCCAATCTGTACATCTTTTCAAATGAGAATATACTTTAGAAAAAAGATAACAATTTGGAACAAATTGTTTCTTTCAACTCTTCTTTGTAGATATTACACTTTTTGTGATAATGGCACACTTCTATCCTAAGGTGAATCATTTGAACACACAAATACATAATAGGCTCTGTCTTAGAGTGAATTCTGAGTGGCATTGGCAGCTGTACATTTTAAAGGAGCAGATTAATACACATAAACTATCTGGCTTAGCTGAAACTACTGCTAACGTTGTAAACTGCCAACTTTATCTTATCTAAGTGAAAAAAAATTACAATTTTTTTTTTCCAACAAAGACTTTTTATAAAAGCAATAAGGTGATGGCATGAAGTGTGCTTATCGTGCTGTAATCACACCCCAGGGGGAATGAGAGGTGCGCCACTGCACCTCTTGCTTTGTAATGACCCAGGGGTGTGATTATCTTATGATAACCACACTCCCTGTCATGCCTTATTGCTTATATATTCCACATGTCATAATGAATCCTGAAGCACTTTCTAGGTCTCATAGCAAAGGCAATGACTTTGAAGTACAGGAAGTTGCCAGATTTTCTAGGTACACATAGATTAATATTGTATACATTATGAGGAATTATGAATGACTACTCTTAAGTGACAACCAAGCCAGGGTTATTGGGGAATTTTGGTTTTGCTCCTTAAAAAAAGAACTCTTACTTTGGCTACCTTTTAAAAAAGTTTCTGTATCCCTGCTCTAATTTTGATGACTGTTAAATTATTCTGTTTCTACAGGGTACATTATTCTCCTCAAAAACCGTCAGGGAAATAACATCTATGACATAATTATCTTGTAGTAACGTGATATGATGTTTTACTATGAAAATTGGAGAATGATGAGCTCGCCAACACAAAAATTAGTTTTATTTGATTTTAAGTGCCGATTATTCAAGAATGATAACCACTGTAGCTACAGATTTCTAGATCTTCAGGTGTAATATTTGAGGGAGGGGCATTAAGGAAGCCTTTTAATTTATTCTGCATGATTCAGGATCTTTTATTCCTCAGATGTTAGAGTTACTGTATTAGCTCTAGTTATAGTTTTTATGTTGTTTGGAGATAACAATTTAGCTTTGAGATTCTTCATTGCAATTGTTAATATATTTAAATTAAAGTAAGTAGGGTTAATAGTAGACTTATAGAAAAGAACAAAGATCAAGAATAAGAGATTTCTGAATCCAGCATAAAGCTTTAATAAGACAACAAGGTAATAAACTAAGCAATTATTTTTGATGCAACTTGCACGATTATCATAATACAGAGTGAATCTGCACCTGAGAGACAGGTGTCTAAGTAACTTTGTAACCTTCAAAATATACAGAACAGTCCTACCATCTCTTACATAGAAAAATCTGCAACACTCCTTTTATCCTGTCATTGTAACCTAGGTGATGAAGATGGTGGCCTTTCACTGTGACCACTGATGAGATGACTCAATGTCTGTGTCAGCTTCAGGATCAACTATGTTAACGTTAGGTCACTTCAAGGAAAACTGTGTGTGGAAAGTGATGATTATTTAGCCGCCTACTGCATTGGCAGAAGTTCTTCTGATTACCATAAAGGTCAAATATGCACATTTTGACTGGTAGTAATGAGTAGTTTTAAAGATGTTTTAGCCTTTTCTTAATCTTGCAGTGTCACTAAGGCTTCCATTGTTATGCACCAAAGAATGTGCCTCTAATTGTACCATTTGCCCTATTGTAGCTTGTACATAGAGCCAACAGTATGATGTTCCTTGTGATAACTGCCTGCCACATGTCCTAATAATTATTAGCCTTCAATAAATTTTATAATAAGGTAATCCAAGTCTGGAAAATCCAAAGGTTCTTAAAAAGTTGAAAGCAATATTTAAGAGGCTCATGTGTCAAATTCTGATAATAGCTAGAATAAAATAGGATATTAAAATACTTTTTAAGATGTGAAAACCTTTTAAGAACTAGGAAGTATCTTAAAAGATTTAAAATGCTAGATGTGTATATATGATATATACATGTTTGTATGTGTATGTACATATACTCACATACATATATATGTGTATTTTGTTCATATATTTTATTTAAAAGTTCATAAAAAGGCTTTTGTCATTTGATGTATCTAAAAATTAATATTTGTGGCAAATTTTCTTATTAACAAACAACATGAATGGGCACTGCAGGTAGAAATAAATTTTCTAGAGAAGAATTGATAGTGGCATTTAACATGTATAAGAAATATGCTGTATGGTTCCATATTTAACACATCCGAGCAATTAGTTCTTCGGGTATTTTCAAAGAAACTGGCTTTAAAATTGGCAGGTTCAAAGGATCCAAAATGCCATTATACATACACAAAAAAAGGAATAGATATGTAAAATGCTATTTAAAATATAAATCCCAACCAAATTCTGATGCTTCTTAATAAATTGAGTAGGAATGAAACAATTCCAATTTCTTCTTTGTATTTCAATGACTTCTTGGATTTTAATAAGGGCACTAACTAACCTCTCTGATATTCTCTACTTTAATAGCTGTCAAACTTTTCAAAATCCACTGTAGGTAAGTAAATACAATAGAAAAACTAAAAGTAGCTGGAGACAACACTAATTGGAATGTATGACAAATTAGGTTGAAAACATAAAAATGTAGGTTAATGCTTCAAGTTTCCATCCTTTTTAGATATATTAAAATGTGTGGATATAAGAATACAAGAAAAATAAATTCCATATAATTATGAGGTTAAAAAGTAGATTTGCTTTTGGCTGCCTTTGAACTTCCAGTATTATTTCCCTAAATTAAGATAAGATGTTATGCTGAAGCTAGTGGTAGAGTGACACCAAAGTCAGACAGTAAAATTTAAATTTCGGTATCATTAGAAGAGAGATTTAGCATTTTCATATTTTATGGCCTTATTGAAGTCTTAAAAATGAACATAATTATCTTATGGAAATAACAAGTAAATATTTTCAGTATACTATTCATAATAATTTGAATTTATCATACATATAAAATATGGTAGACATTAATTCTCTCATAATTCCTATGTCTATTATATGAATCTACATGATTCAATTGTAATTAATATATATTGGTCTAAGTCTGCATTATACCAAAAACACAGGTTAAAATTGAGCACATTTGTTCTACAGATAACCAAAACATCCATAAGAAAATTTACATTTGTGCCTAGGATATATACATAAATCTTATTTGTATTATAGGAATATCAGTAACATTTGAAATCTAAATTTCTTAATCATTGTTAACGAAAAATTGCATAAGGTAGGAGTTTCCTTTTTTTAATTTTTTAAAATTAAATTGTTTTTGTTGTTTTGTAAATTTTGGGGCAGAGAAAACTATCAAATTTGAAAATGTAATTGACTTCCAGTTATGAACTGGGTATTTTTTCCATCTTTTCTTTCTTTCTTTCTTTCTTTTTTTTTTTTTTTTTTTGAGACAGAGTCTTGCTCTGTTGCCCAGACTGGAGTGCAGTGGTGCATTCTCGGCTCACTGCAAGCTCCACCTCCCGGGTTCACGCCGTTCTCCTGCCTCAGTCTCCCGAGTAGCTGGGACTACAGGCGCCCGCCACCACACCGGGCTAATTTTTTGTAGTTTTTGTAGAGATGGGGTTTCACCATGTTAGCCGGGATGGTCTCGATCTCCTGACCCCGTGATCCGCCTGCCTCCGCCTCCCAAAGTGAGCCACCACACCCGGCCATTTTTTCCATCTTTTGTTATGTTGTTTGGAAATAATGAAACAGTGTATGTGGGTATACTGAACTAAGGAATGTGACGTTTCTTAAATTGCCTATTATACATTTCAAATTAGTAGTTAAGATAGTCTCCTTTTTGGTACTGTTGCTCTATTTAGGAAATTCATTAGGAAATATGACTATGATTCTTCTTTTCTTCTTCTCTAAACAATATTTAAAATCTGCAAATGTCTACTTGGAATCCTTTTTCTACACCTCACTCCTATAATTCTTTAATGACATTGTGTGTGTGTGTGCATGTGTGTGTAATTTGGAAACTATAAAGCCAAAGAATAGAAATTAATAAGGCTAGTTGACAAATCTACTAATAGATATTTTCAAATGTAAAGATGAATAAATTATAACTGATTTTCCTACACTCAGAAATAGGTACGTTGCTTCTCTTAAATTTTTCTTCCACTGTGTTTTCCACTGAAGTCTGTGCTTTGGTCTATATGTGGTTAAGTTTCATGTACAAAAAGTACCACTATCCCATTGTTGTGCTGGAGTCAGCTTGTTCTGGTCCACAGAGCTGATTGTTAAATTTTCAGGAATTTTTTTAGCCAGTTGTTAAAACTCTTTTTCCTATAACCTTATCTTAGATGTGAAAACACTGTTATTAAAAAATAAATTTTATAAACTCATAATTAAAGAAATTTAAACTAAAGGTAATAGATACTCATAAGTCATTACATGTTAATTATGTTATTACATTTTACTATTATCTGTGATCTTGATGTTATTTAAATCTTTTATATCTGTATGGTGAAAATACTTTATAATATTGTACTACTGCACGTTTCTTTTTGCCCTGTTTTCAATGATATTACGTTGTAACTTGAAATCGGCCATGGTAGGAGTATTCAAAGCTTGGAAATTGGTAAACACAATAAATTAGGGATTGGTTCATTGTTTTGTGGATTGCCTGGACTTAAGAAAGTGATGGAGATAATGTTAATAATGCAGTCTAAATTTATGAGGTGCTATATTTAGCTGTTACATTGTATCTAGCAACAAAAATTGAGAAAATATTCTTTTAGTATTCAAAAACTATTATACAATTCAATGAGGTAGTCATTAACATGGCTGACACATGAGTAAAGTTCTGAATCAATGAACACATCTTAATGAATATGTGTTCATTGTTTCACTTTTATCTTATTAATATAAATGAAATTATCAACTAACATTCAAGTTGGAACTGTACCCATTCAATCATTGCAATCATGGGTTGGCTCTGGATACATTTGGCAAAAATTTAAAAAGACATCCTGTGAAAATGAATTGGCTATATGGAATTTATCAAAAAAAGAGTTTTATCTATTTTATTTTAGTATTACAAATTAGGTTCTACACATCTTTTTATCAGAGAAAACATAGTAAACTTATGTAGTTTATGTCATTTATATATGTGCATGTGTATAAATATATACATGTTTATATAAACATATGTATATACATGTATATAAATATATACACATGCACATATATATGTGTGTGTCTATATATATGCACACCTTTATTTCCCTGAGAGTCACTATGAAAGAGAGATGAAGAGAAATACTAACTTAGCAATAGCTCATGCTACTTTTTAGGATCTCTGATCATTAGAAAGTTCTTTTATACTAAGAAAATACTGTTTGATTATATTGCTACCCATTGATCTTTGGGAGTTAAATTAAGTAATATTTTTTTTTTTTTTTTTTTTTGAGACAGAGTCTCGCTGTGTTGCTCAGGCTGGAGTGCAGTGGTGCGATCTCAGCTCACTGCAACCTAAATAAGTTATTTTTAAATTGTAGCCCTGCAAATCTTTACCCTGAAGTTCCCAAACCATTTTTCCTCTGGGAGAAATACCCCTTATTCTTCAATCATATAGTGATGAATTGATTTCTAAGATGTCCCATTCTAACTAAGTTCTTGTGCATGCATTTTCATTTTCAACAATATGCATAAATTTTAATGTAAAAAATGAAACATAAATGTTTGAAGTTTTTAGAGAGAAGAGTGAGAACTTTACATCTTTTTCCAGGGCACCATGTTTCTATCCATCCCATAGAACATTGATTAAATTGGCAAGCATTTGACCCATTTATATCTTGTTCATCCAAAGTCTCTAGGTTTTTTAATATACAAACTGTTGTTGAGTAAGGAGACGTCTATTCTGATTTTACTGTTTTATTATTTTGATATTTCGGTGAGAGAGATTACATTTATTCTCTCACTTCAATAGTTCTTCTGTACTGTTAGGTTTTAAGAGTAATATTTTGAAAGTATTTTGATAGTACTATAACTTGGGACCCACGAATGGTCAAATTTTGTCCTCCCAACCACTTATTCTTCACAGACTTCCTGAGGAAGCTACATGCAACAGAAAAATGGGAATCATTGCTATACATTATTAGTAGTTGCACAGTCCTGTGCAGCTTAGGCTATAGACCTAAGCAAGGCTATATGTTCTCTTTTTCATTGCTGCAAATTAAAAATAGGATCTCCACTCTCGGATTTGCCTACCTAGTTGAGAAAGGAGAGTCATGATGGCATCCACAATGTGGAATCTGGTCTGACTTACCTACCCAGTTGATTGCTTGGAGGAGGTAAGGAAGGAGCTACCTGATTGAGTCTACCTCACAGAGAATAGCCCCACCTGGGTCAACTCAGCAGGAAAAGGGAAGAAAGAGTTCTGGGTTGTGTCGACTTTTGGAGAATAGTAGCCCTTCTAAACTCAGCCTTGATAAATATCCTGGACTCTCTTAGATCATATTGGCAAATTTCCTTTCCTTGAAGTGTCAATAGGCATCAAGTAAGAGGAAATAGTTTGTAGAAAGTGAACAGAAGAGTCCCTTCTCCCTATCTTGGGCTAGTGTACTCATTTAACCCATTAGACTGTGTGGCGCCCCTTGAGGCAGGATTCCAAAACCTCACAAGTGTATTAGTCTGTTCTCATGCTGCTGATAAAGACATACCCAAGACTGGGTAATTTACAAAGAAAAAGAGGTTTAATGGATTCAAGTTCCACGTGGCTGGGGAGGCCTTACAATCAAGGTGGCAGACAAGAGAGAATGAGAGCCAAGCAAATGGGAAAATTCCTTATAAACCATCAGATCTCGTGAGAATTATTCACTACCACAAGAACAGTATAGGGGAAACCACCCCAATGATTCAATTATCTCCCACTGGGTCCCTCCCACAACACATGGAAACTATGGGAGCTATAATTCAAGATGAGATTTCTGTGGGGACACAGCCAAACCACATCAGCAAGGGAGTCCTGCTGTTCTGTTTTGACTTTTATGAGGCTACCTAATCTCCCACTCTCCCCGAAACCCACCATCATTGGCATTGCAACACTTATCCCCTTGCCAATGGAATCTGCATCTTTATTGTTGCTCCAATATGTTTGAAATGTGTGTGTGCAAAACACAAAGTGTTAATGCTAAAGCTCTTATGTATATCATAAACACCATTCACCCTCTCTCCACATTTCTACCTAGGGTATATCTAACCACTTTGTCTGACCTAGCTTAACAGAAGTTGTTATTCAATGAATTTAAATGATATAACGAAGAATAAATCATGTTTGAATAATATAATTCCCTTCTCAGCTTTAAATGAAATTCACACTGAAATGTTAAATTGTATATAATAAAAAGTTGAGAAATACATACAAACACTTCTGTGTGAACTTAAGGCTGGGAAGAGGACACACACACACACACACAATCTATATTCACAATAAGTACTAGTTCTCTTCCTCTACTTGTTTGTCATCTGAGTCTTACAGGGAAGGCTTTTGACTCATTCCACAGACATGCAAAAAAATATGTATATTGTAAAAAAAAAAATCAAACATTATTCAGAAGTATATAGGAGAAAGTAAAGATTGCTTGAAATTCTACCACACTTAGATGCCACCATTAATGTTTTAGTGATGATAATTTTCAAGAATCTCTTTCATATGTACACAATCATTACCATTTTACAAAAATGGAGACACATCATACATTCTCTTCTATTCTTGATTCCCATTTATATTTTTAAAAGTATAGCATTTTAAAGTTTTTATCTTACTCCCCTCTCAATGTCTTTACTCTCTTATCTTTTCTTTGAACCTTATGCATTCTTCATCCATGATCTGTGGTCATATTATCATCTATAAGTATTTGTATATGGCCCTTTGATGAGAGTTGAGCAATCTTCTTTCACTGCCTAGGTTCTGAACAAATTGAGAAATAAAAGTAGCAAAGAGAGGCCAGCAATATAGTACAATTTACACAAGGCTAAGTTGGAACATGTGAAAGCCAATGAGTCTGCAAATTTAACTTCAGATTCCGGCTGACTTAACCTCCCAGTAGCAGGAACTGCTCAGCTGGAGCAGGTTCATCATCCTGTGTCTCTATAGGGGAGGCAAAGGCCTGCCCTGAAAGATGTAGAACAGAAGAAGAGAGAAGAGCAGGAGTGCCTGTGAGCAGGCCCACTCCAAGAGAAAAGGGCTGTGGTGGATTAGCACAGACCTCCTCCAGGGGCTACAGCTGCTCCAGGAGTTGCAGAGCAGAATTTTCCCCAAAGGTGCTCAAACTCCAAATAAACAAAATGGTTCAGATGAATCAAAAATATCCAGTATATTCTTCCCAAATGTACTATGAATATCACTCTACCTCCCCAGGAATTAAAATTTAAGTCCTTCAACATGAGAAAAAATGTTAATACTAAACAAGGGTTCTTCCCAGGGCGTGGTTGTGGATTTCTCTTTTGTATCATTTAAACAGAATCATATTTGTATACACCTCTTTGATTCTTACTTTTCCTCATTCATGAATACACCGAAGAAATCTATCAATATGAACAAGTATAGACCTAACTGATTTTTTGTAATCAGTGCAGGCTCTTCTGTGGTAGAGATACACCACAATTTATTCAACTATTCACTTTTTTTACTTTCTTTATGAAAACTTTGCCTTATATAGTTTTAATTTTTTATGTAGTTAATATGTCTTTCTAAATATATTCTGAGTATTCTGTTTTAACAACAATGGTCCATGCAAACATATATGTACATTCTTCCAGAATTTTTGAGGCTTTATTTTTACATATGTCTTTATTTAGAATGGAGTGAACTGTAAACAACAAATAATATGCTACTCTGACTAATATTTTATTAAACATTTTTGTACATAGGTCTTTAATGTACTGATCTTGTTATTTCTCTGGAATAGATTTCCTGGAGTAAAGACTATTGAGTTGAAGGATGTGAAATTATAATAGATCTTGCTAGGCTTTCATATGAGTTGTAACAGTTCACATTTTCACTGGTAATGTGTAACAGGACATATTTACTTGAATACCCACATCATTAAATATTCCCACTTACTTTTTCACATTGGTCAATCTAATAAGTGTTATATAATAGCTTCCGGTTATGTGCTGGCCTACTTTATTACTTCATTGAGGATTCTGGTAAAAATCCACTTTACTAAGGTAATTCCAGACTAATATCTAGATTTTACATTTTTAAAATTTTGTAGCATAGGCTATTTCTTTTCTTTCTTTTCTTTTCTTTTTTTTTTTTTTTTTTTTTTTTTGAGACGGAGTCTCACTCTGTCACCCAGGCTGGAGTGCAGTAGCGTGATCTTGGCTCACTGCAGTCTCTGCCTCCTGGGTTCAAGCAATTGCCCTGCCTCAGCCTCCTGAGTAGTGGGGATTCCAGGTGTGTGCCACCACGCCTGGATAATTTTAATATTTTTATTAGAAACGGGGTTTCACCATGTTGGTTAGGCTGGTCTTGAACTCCTGACCTCGTGATCCATCAGCCTCAGTCTCACAAAGTGCTAGGATTATAGACATGAGCCACTGTGCCCGGCCTGGGTTATATATTTTCCTTGTATATAATTTCTTCTACTATCAACTAAAATATAAGCTTCATAAGAGCAATAACTGTTCTTCTTTGCTTGACGTTGAATTCCTAACACCTAAAATTTAATAAACAATTAATTTGTGTTTTCCTATATATTGGTTGAATTTTTTTACTGTCCATTGGTCATTTGTATTTGCTTTTCTTTTAATTGCTTATTCATATAATTTAAGTATATTTATAATTACTTTATCAACTGAGGTGTTTTGGTATACTATAGATATTATCTAATATATTACAAATGGTTCTCTCATTTTTTACTTTATGATCACTTTGCCTTTTATGATTTTATTTTTTATATAGCAAATATGTTTATTATTTGTTTTTTACATATTATATTTACATATTTATTACATATTTTTGAGGTTTTATTTATGTTTATATTTAAGGTTTTACCTTATCTAGAATGAGAATGAGCTCAACATCATTTGCTGCAAAATGGGTGTCTACTACACCAGCAACATTTTAAAGTTAATCATTATTCTCCATTCAATATAATTATCACCTTTGTCATTTATTAAATTCCTTATACATTTGAATCTGTTTCTCAGTCCTAACATTTCAATTAATCTGTTTCTATTTTGATTACTTTAATTTTATTTTAAAATATTTTGGGTTATTCTAAACTTGATATTCCTATAAATTTTGATATTATTTTATCTCAGTACAACACACAGTACAATATTATTAGAGTTTATGCAAATTGCATTTAAGTCATTAATTTGAGGGACAATATATATTTGGCATAATGGTAAGTCATTCAATACAAAAACACATGTATTAGTTACTTTTTGTTGCATTATAAGCCATCCTAAAATGTTGTGACTTAAAATACAATGAGTAGTTATTATCCTTTCAGTTTCTGTGGTTCAGAAATTTGGGAGTGTCTTGGTTAGAAGGCCTTGGCTTGGGGGGTCTCTCATGGAGTTGCACTCAGATAATGGCTGAGTCTTCTTGCTCCTTGTTTAGTATCCACTCAATCCACTCAAAGTCTTCTTGCTCACATGCCTGCGCTGGAAAGGAGTGCCAATGTCACACTGAGAGATGGGATATGTATTGTTGCAGCTCTTATTTAAAATTATCATCTCCGACAACATGGTACACCTTCTTATTTATTCTGTTCTCATTTTATAGGTTTTGACAGAATTTTAGAGTTTCATTTTTATGGATCCTGCACACTTCATGTTAAATTTATTCTTGAATATTTTATAATTGTTTCTATTGCGAACGGAGTATTTTCCTTTTTATTTCTATTTTCTTTTTGCTAGTATAAAGGAAAATTACTGATATTTGAATATTTGTCTTAATCTAGCCACTTACATTTCCTCATATATTCAAGTAGTTTTTAATAGAATCTTTTGGGTTTTCTTAGATATTCAGTAATATTATTAGCAAAAGAGATAATTTTCCAAAATGATACTGATTAGTTTTTCTTCTCTATTCTAGACAGAAAAATCTCTGAAGAGATGTTAGATAATAATAGATAGCAAGTATCTTGTTCTTGTTCTTCTTTTAAAATAAATGGCTTTGTATTATCAGATAGATTGATGCTTGCTATTGCTTTTGCTAAATAATCTTTATCAATTTTAATTAGCTTCTTTCTATTTCTGTTCTACTTGAATTGCCTCAAAACATTGGCTTTATCTGTATTTTACAAGTTAGGTGGAACTGTGAACCATGTAGTCTTGATGTCTTTTTAAATAATCAAATTTTAAAAACATTATTTTGATCTCTTCTGTGATACTTATTTCATGAATTTCCTCCAAAGTTTCCACTTTACTTGTAGAGTTATACTTCTCATTTATTTATCTATGCCATCGAATATTTTCTGAATCTCAGGTTCAGAGGGTAAAGTTAATCATACTCTTTTTGCAGTTAACTACACACCCTTTCTTATTTTTTGAATTCTACCTCTTTACATTTTCTCTAATATTATCAATGGCTTAATTCATGATGATTTTGTTATCCCTGTAGATGATCCCCTCAATACTCTACCTTCTCAGTTCATATTAGCACTGAAGTCAGCTAATGTTACTCTTCATCTCAAAGTCATCCAGTGAATCTCCATTAACTTTCTGACCCTGTCTCCTACTACTATTCCTCTCATTCTTCCTACCCCAGCCACACCGGCCTGGTTGTGGCTCCTCAAATACGCCATGCAATTCCCTCTTTAGCTGGAGAACTTTAACCCACATAACCTCATGGTTTGTCTCTGATCTCCTTCAAGTCCTGACTAAAATTCACTTCATAGAGAAGCCTTTCCTAACCACCCTATTTGAAACTCCAACTCCTCTCTGGTTCTCTCTAACGTCTTTCCTCTTTATTTTTCTCCATAGCACTTGTCAGTATCTGACATATTAGATTCTTTTATTTATTTTGTTTATTATCTCTCATACTCAACAAAGGGCATACTCTTTACCCAGAATATTAAGAAAGGTATAACTAAATATTTGCTGGAAAAAATATGTTGTCTTCAGGATAGCCAAAAATTTTACAAGGCAAACTAAATATCTAGTTATGTGGAGAAAAGAGGAGAGACAGAGAGAGAGGAAGAAAGAGAGAGAATGCCAGACAGAAGCTGTTTTACCTTTTGTGACCTAACTTCAGAAGCCACTTAAAGTCACCCCCACCATGTACTACTGGTCAAAGCAATTACAAAGATTCATGTGGATTGAAAGAAATAAACAAACATATCTGAAAATTATTTTCAAAATATTCCTTTTTGTCTTTAAGAGGATTACTAGAGTTTTATCTGATTTTCTGATCCTTAAATATACCAACTTTTAGAACATTGACCCTATTATTTTTACTGTTTATTTTTCAGATATTGTTATTTTAGTGTCTTTTAGTTTTTTTTATTTTTATAATTTCTTGAGATGAGGTGTAATCCCATTTATCTTTCATCTTACTTTTTAAGAAGAAGATATTTTAAAATCTGTTTTTCTCTTTGGATAGTTTAAGCAATGTGCTGAAATTAAGTTTTGGTAGAAAATGTTTTATTTTTTATTTTTTTCTAAATTAAAAATTTTTTAACAGTCTCTTTGGACTAAGCATATTTTTAGGATGAAGTTTCTTATTTTCTAATAAGATATGCTAGTAATTTTACAGTATTTGTTTTTAAGTATAGTTTATTTTTATCAAAGAAAATGCTGCAAATATTAATTTTGATCAGAGAACATAAATGTTCTACATTATAAGATTTAGGGGTTTTTTTTTGTAGTCAATTGCATAATAGATTTTTGAAGTGATTCCATGGATATTTAAAAATGTATGTTTCTATTTATATCTATTTCATTATTTTATTGAATTTAATTCATCTGTATCTTTAAAAAATGTTGTTCATAAGTTTTTAATAATGCTTGCTTTAAATATTTACCTTCTTTATTTATTTTGGTGCTTTCACTTTCACATAATTCTCTTTTTTTCTATCTGTACCTTAATCTTAAATTCTATCTTGTTTATAAGTAATATCACTACTCATATTTTCTTTATGTCTTCTGATATTTCATAGCTAGTCCTACTATCTGTAAGGTTGCCTAGTAAGATATAAAACTTTTTTTTTTTGAGATGGAGTTTCACTCTTGTTGCATAGGCTGGAGTGCAATGGCGCTATCTCAGCTCACCACAGCCCTCACCTCCCAGGTTCAAGCAATTCCCCTGCCTCAGTCTCCTGAGTAGCTGAAATTACAGGTATGCACCACCACACCCAGCTAATTTTGTACTTTTAGTAGAGATGGGGTTTCTCCATGTTGGTTAGGCTGGTCTTGAACTCCTGACCTCAGGTGATCTGCCCACCTTAGCCTCCCAAAGTGCTGGGATTACAGGCTTGAGCCACTGCGCCCAGCAAAAACCTTTTTATACCATCTAATTTGATGGCATCTGCTGTCAAAAATCAGATTTTATCTTGTTTACATTTAACGTAACAACCAATATTTTATTTTACATTTTTAATCTTAATTTATATTCATTTTTAAATACTGTGTTTTCAAATTAAGTTCTACTGTACTTTTCTCTGCTACTAGTTACTCCTGTTTACCTTATTGTTTCTTAGTCTTTTAATATATTACTTTCTCCTATCACACTCTTTGTTCCTCCACCCACTGAAAAACCAAGAGCCAACATTATCCATTGACAATGCCTTTTTCTATTCATTTTTATCTAGACAAAGGATTGCTGAAATAAATGTAGCTTCCTCTTACCATTAAATTCCAGTTAATCCAGTCTAAAGGCTCCATTGTGACCCAGTGATCCAAAGGCTTAATAGGGCACCTTAGACTATCACAATACCAGCTCAACACCCACATTTAGAGCCAAATGTTTTTGTTACTTAGTGATTTCTCTAAGAAGGAATTGTAGACAGAAAAAATAAATAAATAAGAAAGAAAGAACATCTTCCAGATTTTACATAGCAAGAATCCCTGTCACTTCATGCCAGTTATACACATTTTATGTGTACAATTTCAGTTCAATGAATAGAAATCTGTTATCAAGGGGTTAGTTTGCTCTTCCCAGACTTTTATAGCTGGTACTTCCTGGATGCTCTTCTAGGTCTATATCCTCATATCCTTCAAAGGAAGAAGGGAATTTAGAGAGATGCTCCTCCTCAATATCTTATAGAAATTCCAGAGTTATTGCTCCTGTTTCCCCCCACCACTAACTTAAATCTATTATGTTGAGACCAGAATGATCAAGTTTGCCTGGAAAGAGAGATACAGAAAATAAGAATAAGCCAATGAGAGAGTGCTCATGGACCAGAAAGAGAGCCCTTGCTCTCCAGGACATCGACAAGTGCTTAGACCTGTCAGATTAGCAGCTCTCTCCTCTGTTTCAGTAGATTCAGTAAGAATAGGCAGATAGAAAAATGTGCAGTGAGGGGTTTGAAGAATCTCCTTCTTTTTAAAAGCATTATCCACTTTTTGTAATTAATTGCAGTTGTTTTTATGAATTTTAGTTTCCCTACAAAATTATAAACATATGTTTTCGGGGATGGGGGATGGTGTATTAGTCTGTTCTCATACTGGTAATAAAGACATACCAGAGACTGGCTAATTTATAAAGGAAGGAGGTTTAATTAACTTACAGTTCAGTATGGATGTGGAGGCCTCATAAAACTTACAATCATGGTGGAAGGGGAAGCAAACACATTCTTCTTCACATGGTGACAACAAGGAGAGAATGAGTGCCCAGAGAAGGGGCAAGCCCCTTATAAAATGATAAGATCATGTGAGAACTCACTATCATGAAAACAGGATGGGGAAACTGCTTTCATGATGCAATTATCTCCACCTGGCCCTTCCCATGATATATTGGGATGATGGGAACGAAAAATCAAGATGAGATTTGGGTGTGGACACGGCCAAACCATATCATTCTGCCCCTGGGCCCCTCCCAAGTCTCATGTCATCACAATTCAAAACACATTCATGCCCTTCCAACAGTTCCCCAAAGTCTTAACTCACACCAGCATTAACTCAAAACTCCAAGTCCAAAGTCTCATCTGAGATAGGGCAAGTCCCTTCCACCTATGTGCCTGTTAATCAAAAGCAAATTAGTTACTTCCTGGATACAAAGTGGGTACAGGAATTGGGAAAAGACACCCATTCTAAATGAGAGAAATTGTCCAAAACAAAGGGTCTACAGGCCTCACAGAAGTCTGAAATCCAATAGGGCAGTCATTAAACCTTAAAGTTTGAATATGATCTCCTTTGACTGCATGTCTGACATCTAGGTCATGTTGATGTAAGAGGTGGGCCCCCACAGCCTTGGAAAGCTCCACCCCTGTGGCTTTGCATGGTACAAGCCCCAGCCCTAGGTGCTTCCACAGCTGATGTTGAGTGTCTGAAGCTTTTCCAGGCACACGGTGCAAGCTGTCTGTGGATCTACCATCTGGGGTGTGGAGGTCTGGGTCTCTTCTCACGACTCCACTAGGCAGTGCCCTAGTCAGGATTCTGTGTGGAGGCTCTGACCCTACATTTCCTTACCCCACTGTCCTAGCAGAGGTTCTCCATGAGGGCTCCACTGCTGCATCAGACTTCAGCCTGGACATCCAGGCATTTCCATACATCCTCTGAAATCTAGGTGGAGGCTCCCAAACATCAATTCTTGACTTCTGTGCACCCGCAGGCTCAACACCAAGTGGGGGGGCGCCAAGGCTTGGGGTTTGCACCTTCTGAAGAAATGGCCTGAGCTGTAAGTTGACCCTTTTTAGCCATGGCTAAAGCTGAAGCAGCTGAGACTCAGGGCACCATGCCCTGAGGTTGTATAGAGCAGGGAGACCCTTGACCCAGTCCTGGAGACATTTTCCCATTGTCTTGGTGATTAACATTTGGCTGCTAATTACTTAGGTAAATTTCTGTGGTAAGCTTGAATTTCTTCCTAGAAAATGGGGTTTTCTTTTCTATTGCATTGTCAGGCTGCAAATTTTTCAAACTTTCATGTTCTGCTGCTTCTGGAACATTTCATCACTTAAAAATTTCTTCTACCAGATATCTTAAATTATCTCTCTCAAGTTCAAAGTTCCACAAATCTCTAGGGCAGGGGTAAAATACTGCCAGTCTCTTTGCATAGCAAGAGTGACCTTTACTCCAGTTTCCAACAAGTTCCCTATCCCCATCTGAGACCACCTCAGCCTGGACTTTATTGTCCATACCCCTATCAGCATTTTGGTCATAGCCATTCAACAAGTCTCTAGGAAGTGCTAAACTTTCCAATATTTTCCTTATCTTCTTCTGAGCCCTCCAAGCTGTTGCAGCCTCTCCCTGTTACCTAGTTCCAAAGTCACTTCCACATTTTTGGGTATCTTTACAACAGCGCTGCCATACCCTTTACCAATTTACTGTATCCGTCTGTTCTCACACTGCTATAAGGACACATCCAAGACTGAGTAATTTATAAAGGAAAGAGGTTTAATTGACTCACACTTCTGCAGGGCTGCAGAGGCCTCAGGAAACTTTCAATCATGGCAGAATTAGGACCAAACATGTCTTTCTTCACATGATGGCAGCAAGGAGAAATGCCGAGCAAAACAGGGAAAAGCCCCTTATAAAACCATCAGATCTCGTGAGAACTCACTATCATGAGAACAGGATGGCGACTGCCTCAATGATTCAATTATCTCCACCTGGTCCCTCCCACGACATGTGAAGATTATGAGAATTACAATTCAAAATGAGATTTGGCTTGGGACACAGCCAAACCATGTCAGGGAAAGGTGTACTTGATTCTTTTTGAAATTATAATAATTATTATTTCTTACCATACTGAGCTGGTATCTTAATGACTGATTGAATTCATCACAGACTAATGCATCATTTAAAAAAAAATAAATCTAGTCAAATGCAACAGTGGAAGTGGAAAAGGAACAAGGAAATCTGTAACTGCTTGTAATCATTTTAGTTGTAAATACTACTGCACTTGGACCATTCTCATCTTAATAGTTTCTGCTTGCTTTTCTAATCTTTCAAATTAGTTTGAATTTTTCTAACATCAAGAACTAGCTAGTTATTTAATGAAATAAAAGATGTGTGGCTTGTGTTACTTTGTGTCTGGTCCTTAGTAAGGACTGAATAAATGTTGGATCTTACTATTAATAATAGTGTTTCTGTATTACACATAGAGATGATGAATGTGCAGGAAAAGTGACCTGTGATATACCATTAGTAAGTTATTTCCAAATTTACAAAATAATTAGTATTTTTGGGATATAATAATTTAAAAAACTGAGTTTAACTGTGCCAACACACAGTCCACATTCTCTGCCTTTTTAAAGAAATAGAAGTTACAGTATGTTAGGAGATATTATAATTATATTATGTCACAAATAAAAATACACTGTGCTTGTTTTATTTCCCAAATTCTTTTAAGTATGTAAAAAGCATCCATTTTATAACATATACCGGAATTTTATGGAGAATTGAAGTCATAGTCACTAGTTTGTATAATGTATGTAATATTTTAAAAATAACTCCATTCTTCCTTATTAGCAAGACAGTTTTTCTTTGTACACCCTGCCCACTATTAAAGTTAATCCGTTAGAATAGAGTCTGGGAGAAAGAAGATATTACTAAGGTAAATCCCTCACGAGAGAGAAGAGGAAAAAAAAATGTCTTTTACAGGAGAGGCAAGGGACAACTGTACTTTAAAGATTGAGGGAAGAGGAAAAAAAGAAGCAAGTGGTGAGATACTTGTGTTCTGACCTCCCTTTTACAGCATGAAATCTTAAGAGAGATGAAGAAGGCTGCAAAGGTTAAGGTGAGAGTTGAGAGCAAAGTGTGTTTTGCTTCACTTCCTGTTGTGAGTCAGCAAGGGTCTGCCCTGCAGGTGGAAGCATCAGATAGGAAGAAGTGGCACATTGAATAACTATTCCTTCCCCCCATTTGACTTCCCTGTGGTATGGAAATGATCTAGAATCATCTGTGTACCCTGAGGGAAAGCTGAGCAGGCCAGTAGAGATTGTCAGCAGAGGTGGCAGGAAATAAGTGTAAACGTGATCCTCTAGCCAAGCACCATGGGACTGGCTGCCTGGGCAGCCTGGGGAAAGGATCAGTCCCATTTAGGAATTTATAGTCATGTGATAGTAGAGGTAAACTGAGTCAGCAATACGGGCAACTAATTCCTGATGAATCCAAGAAAGAACAGATGACCAGATCATGGACCTTCCGATTTCCTGGTGGCTAAAGGTCTGGGATTTCCCTCAAACCTCCACATTATGTCTCCCTTATATCATAAAACAGTAAGCCCTAGAGACATATGTCATGGTCTGGAGCGGTATGCTTTCTACATTATGTGAGAACTCTATGTGATAAACGTTATAGACTGAGCCCTTATCATGATAAATGGTAGCTGATAGGATTTAGTAAATCCTCTCTTAAGATAATAGCGTGGCTTGCTGATATGTTGCCTTGCAGAAAAATCTCATTTCAAACATCAAAAGTGAAAGATTAACTATTTTCATACAAATCCTAATATCCCACTAAGCCAATGGATGCTTTAGACCAAAAAGGCCAAGTATTTACTTGGAAGGAGAAAAGAGATTTCATTAACAAGTTTGAAAATAACATCTCAGTTATAGTTACTTTAAAAACTAGTCAGAACATCACCTAAATACTGTAGATGTATATACTCTTTATTGTACATAGAAGCAAAGTTAATTAGAGCTAAAAGAGATCATATAAATTGTCTATTCCAACCTCAGAAATGAGAAATCTGAGATCCAAAAAAGGTTTAGATAGCTTTCCCTGGGTCACGTATTGAATATAGAATAAGTGCAGACAAGAACCCATTCTTGATTCTCATTCTACTGCCTCCACTCCTACCCTGCATCTCCACAGATCTGACGATTTCTTATCCTTGAACACTTATTCATTCATTTGTGAGTATTTGAAGACACAGTGCTTCATTGATCTTCCTTTTGCAGATTCAATTTCCTGCTTAAATTCTGGCTTTAAAAGGAGCTTGCTCAAAGAATGACTGCTGGGCAAATTATATGATGATCTTAGTAATTTAGAAACATCATGCCAATATTAGACTTCTTAATTCTATTTTTTTAATTGCAGATATCTAGAGAATTCTTCATTCTGGTCAAGAAATTTTCATGGTAATGGTTTTGATTTTTAAAGAGACTTAAATGTTTCTTTGAAAAGGGAGACCTAGAAAATTCTTCCACTATTATTAATTCTCAGAAAATAATTTAATTGAAACTCACTGAAGCTAATTAAAAGGATAATTTCTCATTTTGCTTTGTGGTCCCATGGACTTAATTCAACCGAAGAGGTGTATTTTTTTTTTTATTTTTTTGGAGGTAACTGTGCTAAGAGTCAGCATCAGGGGAACAAGATGAGAAATGCCCTCATATTTCTATTCTTCTTATCTCATGACAAAAACATCTTGTACCAGTTTACTCTTTCTGAATAATTTCACCCTTTTCATGCATATTTAAATTATTTCCTTTTTTTAATGCTAAGTTGCTTATGGATTTTTAAAAATTTTTGTTTTATATATAATAATTAATGTAATTCAGTAAACACTTGTTTACTTTTTAAAGATTAACCATTTTATTTTTGTTTTTAATTTTTATTTTTTTAGACACAAGATCTCATTACATTGCCTGGGCTGGAGTGCAGTGGCTATTTACAGGGTTGATTATAGCTCACTGCAGCCTCAAATTCCTGGCCTCAAGTAATCCTCCTGTCTCGGCTTCCCCAAATAGCTGGTACTATAGATACCCATGACTGCATCCGGCTTTTATTTATTTTTATTTAACACTTTGTACTCCTTATTACATGGCAAGCAGTATTCTAAATGTTTCATAAGAATTAATGCAGGTGTGTACTATTATACACCACCCCATTTTATAAAGATATTTAGACACAGAAAACTTAAACAACAGTCAAACTCAGGTATTTGTTACATAGATGAATATTCTTAATGTTGATTATAGGAGCCATGCTTGCTACTAGGGATACTAAGAGGAATGAAACACTATGCTCCAAAGAAACTTAGCTTACAACGTACTCTTTGGTAGATACAGATATATAAAAACAGCAATGTTCGTTATTATGAATATATGTAAAAAGTGCTATGGGAAAATAGAAAAAGGATTTCAGAGGAAGGAACACTGAAGTTGTGCCTTAAAAATGAGGAGAGTTTCATCTAAGTGGAATGTTATTTAGGAAAACGTAGGGAAAAAAAAAGACCAAATACCAGCCAGTCTAAAAGTGCAAGATGTTTCCTGGAAATAGATTCATGTAGTGTGGCTAGGAGTTGAAAAGAAATGATAATAAAAGAACATGAAGAGTTAGAGCAGGGACAGATTAAAAATGACATTCAATGTGAGGGTCAAAGTTCTAAATTTATCTTGGTGGTGGAGGTGGTTATCAAAGTTGTATTTTTTTTTTTTTTTTTTTTTTGAGAAGAGTTTCTCTCTTGTTGCCCAGGCTGGAGTACAATGGCACCATCTCAGCTCACCGCAACCTCCACCTCCTGGATTCAAGCAATTCTTCTGCCTCAGCCTCAGGAGTAGCTGGATTACAGGCGCGGGCCACCACGCCTGGCTAATTTTGTATTTTCAGTAGAGAGAGGGTTTCTCTATGTTGGTCAGGCTGGTCTCAAACTCCTGACCTCAGGTGATCCGCTCACCTCGGCCTCCCAAAGTGCTGGGATTACAGGCGTGAGCCACCATGCCCAGCCTCTAAGTTTTGTTTTTGTTTTTTGTGTTTTGCATATGGAATTATGTGACTACTTTTGAGTTTTAGAAATGTTAACCTAGATTGGGTGTGGTGGCTCATGCCTGTCATCCTAGAACTTTAGAAAGCTGAGGCTGATGGATCTCTTGAAGTTAGGAGTTCAAAACCAGTCTGGCCAACATGGCAAAACCCTATCTCTACTAAAAATACATAAATTAGTGGGGGTGGTGGCGCACACCTCTGATCCCAGCTACACGGGAGGCTGAGGCAGGCAAACTGTTGAACTCGGGAAGTAGAGGTTTCAGTGAGCCAAGATAGTGCCACTGCACTCCAAAAAAGGAAATGTTAAATCTAGCCATGATGTGAAAAATTGATTTGAGTGAGAAAAGACTGAGGATGGGGCTACCAATTAAGGGCTGCTACAGCAGCTCCAGTATGAAAGAAAATTAAGGCCCTAAGCAATGATAGTGCCAATGGGAGTAAAACAAAGGAAAACAAAAAAAATATGAGAAGACTGACAAGTTTGCCAGGCAAGATAATAAGTTTGTTTTTGGAAACAGTTTCAGAGGACTATGCCCAAAATGTGGTTGCAAATACAGGTGAAAAAGAGACTGGAGCTTGAAATATAGATTTGAGACTCATTAGGAATTATGACAATGGGAGACATAGGTATAGAGGAATGGGGTGGGGATAAATGCAGAGTCGAAAGTTGGGAGAAAGAGAATGGAATCTATTAGAAGAGGTAGAAAAGAAAGACAGCCATGGGAAAGAACTATCCGAAATCCAATGAAAGAAAATGTTTAAAGAAGGAACACATAGTTAGCCATCTTAAATGCAACAGAGAATAGTAGTAGGCTGAGGACCATAAAATTTGGTAGTTAGAATTCCAGTTAGCATAAAATATTTTTTGTTGTTTTGACTTCAATTCTGTAGGCTGAATGCAGTTTGCTGAATTGTGGCCCTGAAGGATGTCCATGTCCTAATTCCTGATACCTATGAATGCTACTTTATATGGCAAGGATTTTGCAGATGTGATCAAGTTAAGGATCTTGAAATGAGAGTAGCTGAGATTATCCAGGTGGGCCAAATAATGTTATCACAAGTGTCCCTATACGAGGGAAGCAGAGGGAGATATGGCTAAAGGAGGAGGCAGTGTTAGGACTGAAGCTATGCTAAGCTGCTGGCTTAGAAGGGGATTCAGGAAGGGACCATGAGCTGATGAATGCAATGCATGCAGCTCCGGAAGCTGGAAAAGGAAGGAAATGACTTCACTTAGTGCCTCTGGAGGGACAGTTGCCCCTGTCTCTCACATACACTGCTTTTCCTCACTGCAGCTTAAAGCCCGCCAAAGTTGAGGGGCAATGGGAAAGCTTAATATTAACCTGCACTGGACTTTCTAGTATCTGGGATATGAAACTATGTTAGTATGTAAGAGTGCCCAATGTGCCTGAGATTTCATGAAAGAATAGCAGATGAGATAGTTAGCAGTGAAAAAGAGCACATTGATTGCATCTAGATACTCCTGAATCCCACTCATTGAATACACTACTTATGCTACAAATAATGTAATTATGGCTCACCAAGAGTAGAAAATCTTCAAAAAGTTTACAGAAAAGACAAACAGAAGTGGATGGTGGAAAACGATTAAGTAAATGAGAATATCATTTATATTATATCATGATATTCTCATTTACTTAATCTCAGGAGCAATAGTGATATAGTTTGGATATGTGTGGTGGCCCAAATCTCATGTTGAATTGTAATCCCCAATGTTAGAGGGAGGTAGTTGGATCATGAGGTTATATCTCTCTTGAATGGTTTAGTATCATCCCCTTGGTGCTGTTCTCATGAGATCTAGTTGTTGAAAAGTGCATGACACCTCCTGGTTCCCTCTTTCACTCTTACTCTGGCCATGTGATGTGTCTGCTCCCCCTTTTGCTTTCTACTATGATTGTAAGTTTCCTGAGGCTTCCCCAGAAGCCAAGAAGAGGTCAACACCATGCTTCCTGTACAGTCTGCAGAAGTGTGAACCAATTAAACCTTTTTTCTTTATAAATTACCCAGTCTCAGGTATTTCTTTATAGCAGTGTGAAAATAGCCTGATAAAAATAGTTTAATAGAATGCCATTTGTAAAAAGTGGATAATTAGATATAATTCTGTAAAAAGCTAAATATGAGATGACTATTAAGTAAAATGCAAAATATAAGATCACACATAGCAGGGGTCACAAATTCAAATATCTACCAGAGGTTTCATATTAAAAACAGAATCTGATAGCCTTGATAGACCAGAGAAGACTTAACCTCTAAAGGAAACAGCTTTAACCAGTCATTGACAGGAGGAGGTGGTGACACTCAGCCCTCACTAGATTTTCCAGTTCTCAACAGAAGTAAAAACAGGTAAGTCTGAATCTGTACGTGAAATCTTCTAAGTTTCATAAATTATAGGCGAATGCATTAGTTTGCTATTGCTGCTATAAAAAAATTCCACACATTTAACAACTGAAAACAACACAAATGTATTGTCTTACAGTTCTAGAGGTCAGAAATCTAAAATGAGTATGTAGGATCGCTCCTTCTAGAGGATCCAGGGAAGAAGCCATTTGCTTGTCCTTGCCATATTCCAGAGGTTACCTACATCCTTTGGCTCATGGCTCCCTTCTTGTATCTTCAAAGTCAGCAGGGTAACGTCTTCAAAGTTTTCTGCATCCCTCTGCCTCTGTTTTCACATCTCTTTCTGTCTGACTCCTCTGGCATCTCTCATAAAGACCGTTCTGATTACATCAGACCCACGGTGATAATCCAGGATGATCTTCCCATCTCAAAATCCTTAATCATACCTGCAAAATCAGTATTATCATATAAGGCAATATTTAAAGGTGTTGGCAATTAGGATATAGACATTCTTGGGGCCATATATCATCACAGCAACCAATTCCCAAATTGCAGTATGTTAGTCAACATCAAAAAGCTAATTAAATATGTCAATGAGGCAAACTCTTCTTGCAGGCTGTCAGTTTGCAATTTTTGGAACATTTCCTTGGGTTCTTTACCTTCTACTCCTCTCACTTCTTGCGGCACATCTTATATAACAAAGGGTTTCACACTTGGGAATAGGATGTGCTGTGAAGTGAAAAATGTGATCGTGAAGTTTAATATAATTCTGTGGCCGGGTGCAGTGGCTCATGCTTGCAATCCCAGCACTTTGGGAGGCCAAGGTGGGCAGATCACGAGATCAGGAGTTCAAGACCAGCTTGGCCAACACGGTGAAATCCCATCTCTACTAAAAATTCAATAATTAGCTGGCTGTGGTGGCCGGTGCATGTAATTCCAGCTACTTGGGAGACTGAGGCAGGAGAATCGCTTGAACTCAGGAGGCAGAGACTGCAGTAAGCCAAGATCGTGCCACTGCTCTCCAGCCTGGGTGACAGAGCTAGACTCCATCTATCTATATATATATATCTATATATGTATATATATTTATATATGTGTGAATATGTATGTGTATATATATAATTCTGTGAGCCAAGGATTGTGGGGGCAACACTCTTAAAAATTGCACTTTTATTTCAGTTAAGGACTTTTAAAATGCATTTTAATTAAATATATTTTGAATTGTTTGCATATGATTTCTAAGTCATTTGTCTACAATATAATTTGTAGTTTTTACCTAACATAGATATCAGTCAAAATAGATATTAATGATTTTTAGTTGTAGAAATATTATGATTTATCAAAGTCTATTACATTGGCAAATCCAAAATATTTATAAAAGCAACATAACAACATATAGCACATTTTATCTCAATTGTCCTATCAATGTTTTGTCAGGTCTTTTTGGTATTGCAGAAAATAATAAAAACATTTCTGACAACAAAATCATCATCCAGGGCAAAGCTGATGGTCCTAAAAATAATACATGTGTAGCTTGTGTCTTAGAAGCAAGTTTTGTTTGAAACAAAAGAAAAGCCTTTTGTTCTCTAGTTAATTACTTCATTATGTTGTAGGTACATAATTCTTTCTGAAGAAACCAACCCATTTTAAGGGAAATCACAAAATATTACAGATTGTACCATTCAAAACCATTCAAAAATATTGAAGATGTTGACTTTACATAATAAAGAATCTCTGTTAATGTGAAAGAATTTAAGCTTAGGCAACCAGTGCTTCAGTAATGCTTTGATTTCTGTCCACATAAAAATCCTCTTTTGTTTGTAAATAAAAAAGGGAAATATTTCACTGTGGCATGTTCATCTATTACTTGAACAATCAGTGAGGTCCTGCAGTTAATCACAGCATTTTCTAATGGGATTTAAAATTAGAGCTGTCCTCAGTTTTCTTGTGTGCAGATATAAAACATTTGCTCACCAAAACCAGCTCATTCTCTTAGCTTTGTGTTATGCTTCCAGTGTGGGCTAGCTCAGCACTCAAAGATACAGATTTCTTACTATGTTGTATTTCCAGAAATGCCTGTCTTCCATACGGGTGTACAACTTTTAACAGTAAAAATTTGAGATGGAAGAGGATTCAAAAGCAAAATCTGTCTGCTTGCAAGATACTCAGGGAGATATAATCTCCATTTATTAAATTTGACTGCACTATCATATATAAAGTGGTGGGAGGGAAAAATCTCTTGAAGCTAGCTTGATAGCTGAGACTACTCCAGCTTTCTCCTTTGTAATGCCTGTCGTTGTCTCTTCTGAGAAGTGTGATTCAAAGCCATTTTGAGTGCCTCACATTCCTTAGCAGAACCTTCTGTGCAAGGCCAGCTACTTCAGAGCTAGGTGACTTGCTGAAAAAGGATATAAAAAAAATACTAGGATCCTCCTTAGATGACAATTTCAGGAACTACTCTTATATAGCAGAGAAATTCAGGGCCACACACTGAAGGAAATGAACTATTCCTTACTGGCCATTTAGCTCTTGAGAAGAGGTTACACAATTTCATCTACTCTTAACATGGCCAATGATGTTGTGAATGCTCTGCAACTATGCTTTTGTTATGAGGAATTATCTCGAAGAAAGCTCCTTTTTTTCTTCCCAAACACACATGCACACACACAACTTACACACACAGGTTTTGTAAATGGCAGCAACACTTCTTATATATTCCCAGAGTGGAAGGAGCACTGTTAAACAAAGAAGTCCCTATGTTGGGCCGGGCGCGGTGGCTCAAGCCTGTAATCCCAGCACTTTGGGAGGCCGAGGCGGGTGGATCACGAGGTCAGGAGATCGAGACCATCCTGGCTAACAAGGTGAAACCCCGTCTCTACTAAAAATACAAAAAACTAGCCGGGCGCGGTGGCGGGCGCCTGTAGTTCCAGCTACTCGGAGGCTGAGGCAGGAGAATGGCGTAAACCCAGGAGGCGGAGCTTGCAGTGAGCCGAGATCGCGCCACTGCACTCCAGCCTGGGTGACAGAGCGAGACTCTGTCTCAAAAAAAAAAAAAAAAAAAGAAGTCCCTATGTTGAATATACCTGGAACTTTTGAGTAGGGATCATATCTTCTAGTCGAGAAGGAAAATAGGACAGTAAACATGTCTAAGGCGCACATACACTGTTGTTATATAATTGCTGGTTAAAACGTGATGCTACAGGAAGATAATTATCCTTAGGAAACTTCTGAAAATATATTACACTGCAGGGGATTTGATTTCATCAATCACTGGAAATGAAATATCAAAAGATTTTAACTTTTTGCCTATCATATTTAATTCTAATCCAACCCTAAAAAGGAAGCACCCTCTGCTGGATTATGTAAGATATAACTGTGACCCAAAAGTAAAAAAGAGTGAGTCTAGCTATAATCAGAGAAGGGAATTATTACTGTATATTCACATGTATCAGGGAATTCACTGCCTGGCCTATATCCAAGACAGCCTTTTTGGAGATTTAGAAAATATAGCATTTATTTTTGATATTTTAGTATGAAGATTTAATATTGGTGACTAGAATGTGTATGAAGACCTAAAAAGTCTAGAGAAGCTCATCTTAGCCCAGGTTACTTAAAACAATACATGAAGTATATATTCTAATATATAGTCTAGTGATTAAATATGTCAAACTCAAATTATACTCAATGGTTAAAGATTTTTAAACTTTCAAACTAATCTTGCAACTTTTCTGAATGTGGTAGTAAAATGCTAAGTATTTTTCTGTTTTTTTTTTCCTTAAAAATATTAAGCGAATACACTACCAATTTATATTATAAAATAATATTCATTTACTTAAATTACTAAGCAAATATTCCACTTTTTTCTCTGTATTATCATTCACTAAAGTATTTCATTTGATATTTTTCCGGTTTCTTTGCTTGTTAGTTAGCATTTACTAGTAGTTGATGATATCTGGAAGTATATGGCACCTTAAATCTTGTTGAATGAGTGAATAACTCAAAGACTCATAAACACAGGCATATATCTCCAAAACTTACACTCAAGCTAAAGTTCTGGAAACAAGCAAAGGCTGTTCTATGTCTTTGCAGCTTCTAATTTAAGAAGAAACTGTTGTTGTCTGCTTGAGTCAGATTACCCTTAGCATAACACAGAGAATCTACTCTGTGCTGATTATTATCAATTTATTGAAGATTTTAAATGCTATAGTATTCTAGAATTTTTTCTGTAGTTAGAATGATCAGGATTCTTGAAAAAAAAAATTCTAGCTTGATAAGTTTCTTATAATACTTTTGAAGCATATCCATTAGTTTCTGGAATTTTTTTGTTTGTAAAAAAATGAAATAATCATTCATCTTTACAATACAGGCTACAATTCCTTTTACATTTTTGAAAAAAGTAGGCACAATAATGTTCAAACCTTGGCTGATTCAAAGTGGGTAGCAGAATAAAATTAGAATACAGGTCTCCCTCATTATTTATCGAGGAATCTATTGTAGAAGACTTGAAGTTATTTGAAGGACTGTGTGTGACTTTTGGTCACTGATAGAAGGAAAGGATCCTAGGAAAGCAGAATATTATAAGCACTAACCAATCATTTGTATCAAATCTAGAATCTAAAGTTAATTTGCCTATTTGAAACATAGGACAATTTTGTTCTTTTTTATAATTGTTATTAGCATACTGAGATTCTTCTGGGACCTTGCTCTCCATTGAGATCTCTCTATCTCTCTCTCTTTCTCTCTCTCTGTTGCAAGGTGAAATACATACATCTGCATGCTCATGGCACATTAGGGGGCTGGACAACAGAATCAGTGCAGGAATGGAGACCTATGGGCTGGAATTCCAGTTCTACCCATGCTTATTATCAAACCTATTACTCCTCTGAGCTTCACTTCATTCATCTGTAAAACTGGGTTAATATATTATTTAGAGTCACTGTGAGCATCAGAAATAATGCACACAGAGTGCTTGAAAACTTAGGAAGCTCTCAATTAAGATTAACTTATGATGATTACTTATCCCGCATCATTTCTTCCATTGCCTGGTGATTCCTCTAAGTTTCCCCACACTATTTCACAGCTCTAAGCCAATAAGCATATTTTTTCCTCTTTGTTGATCCTACTACTCTCCATAAATCTGGAAACCTCCTAGTTATCCTTCAGTATCCCATTGAAGAATACACTTTGCAATGCTTTTCCTGACTCTTGCAAGCAGAGTTATTGCTGCTTCCTTTCTGCCAGTATAATTCCTCATGATTTGATTGTTGCTTTTTTCATGCTGTATTGCAGTTATTTTACCTGATACCTATTATGTAATAGGCACCAATAACGTACCTATTTTGAATTTTGAATAAATAAATATAACAGAACTCTGGTTAATAAATATTGATTACATATTATTATGTACCACACGTTATCAATACTAAGTGCGGAAAAGAATACAAAGAAGAGTAAGAAAAGATCTCAAGGGGAAACCAAAAAATGAAAACATCAAAGAAAAGAATGAGCAGTGAGCAATACAAAGGAGTATAGTATATAATAAATTCCACCAGAGTGATACAGACAGTAAGAACTATACAAGACAGCTGGAGTATAAAGAAAGGGCTGCATTAACAAGATATTGTTGAGGTGGAACTGCGAAGACATGTTAAGTTTTAGATGTGAGAGAGCGTGAGGATGACAGCACTGGTAACTGGAACAATAGAAAAATATTCAATATAGAAAACATTAATGATAAAAACTAACAAAGCCTGTTCTAAACAGCCTACAAAAACTAAATCCTTTAATCTTTACAACAGCCCTGTGAGGTGGATTCTAATATCACAATTTTGCATATGCAGAGATGAATTTCCCAGAAGGTCATGCGATTTGCTTCCAAGGACACTCAACTAGTGGCAGATTCAGAATTTAAGTGGAGGTGGTCTACCCCCAGAGGCTAAACCCTAACCACTATTCTACACTACTATATGTGTAAGTATATCATGAGTTTGAGAGGTATTTGTATGGAATAGGATGATACTGATAGAATTATTCTTAGAATGCAGTGATTGGATGGCTGACTGTCTCCATATGTGTCTGTCCCTCTGTTAACATCAGTAAAGTGCCTTATTCAGCCAACTTGGAGACTGAATGAGGCACTTGAAGGAGAAGGCTCTGGGCTTGGCAGGCTGGTGCCACAAAAGACATGATGCTCTTCTCTACACACTCGGAAAAAAGGGGACCCACTACTGCCCATAAGACAATTGGATGCCATATGGCTCAAGCTGCATTGAAGAGAGTTTCCCCTTTCAAGTTTGTGTCTCGTGTTCACTAACAAGCATTCAATTTGGCAGCAATATAAAAGAGGGTTTCAATATGTTGGCCTACAAAATGCTCCCTGACCTGAGCTCAGAATCACCCTGAGCTGTCTATAAGCCTCAAACTCTACTAGATTTGTACTTGAAGGGTTGGGATTTATAAGTGATATCCAAATGTCGTTTGTAAAACAAATAAGGAAAGAAAATATGAATTGTACATAGCTTAACCTAGTATTAGTTTAGCTTTTGAATTTTTAGACATAATATGCAACATTTGCCATTTAATTAATAGAACTCACATGTAACTATTCAAGCTAAGTTACAGAGCTGGACATGACCTTTTATAGACATAGGACAGCGTTTTTAGAATTAAAAAATTATTATTATTTTTAATTTAGAAGCTTAGTGTATTATAGTGCAAAGGACAGGAGAGGAGTAACCAGGAAATTCTAGCTTCTGGAGTGTAGCCTTGGCTGTGCCACTAATTAGCTAGGTAACTTTTGACAAGTTACCAGCCCAGAACTGTGGAATATTACAGCTTGGAGTTGCATGAGATGTCATCCTTTTAACCTTTCTCATCCAACCAACCGAGAAACTGAGGCTTGGAAAGTTTAAATAACTTGACAAAGAGGTTATGTTTTTGGTCCATAAAGTTCTCATAACATTTTTTGTATAAATGAGTAATAAATAAATAATTTGTAAAACTCTTAGTTTCAAAATTCTATGATCCTAGGAGGCTTTAAGTTTTTAGAAAGCATTTTCCTATCTGTATTAGAAAAATAAGAATGTGGGTTTTTATGAAAACTCACATTTTCATATGATGGTGTAGATGTATTTAATAATTTCTAAAAATTGACAGTCTGCCTTAAGTGATTAGGCAGATAGTCTCTAATTCATCTTGCCTGAGGTAATTCCCACTGACTTCAAGCCTTAAATGAGGTATGGAGGAAAATGAGAAATGAGCCCATAGAGTTATAATATTAAAGAATCACAGAAATTGTAACCATAGAGGATTTTGACTAACTCACATTAATTATCCAATTTGTGAAAGAAATAAAAGAATTATGGAGAACTAAATTCCTGAAAAATGAGTACTTCCAGTACTCTTTAATGAAGTCATATCTTTCTATTTACAATATTTCCTTAAAGTTACATCATTTCTGAGGGTGCTTTGTGTGTGCATGGTTGTTGATCTATGTTCTATAGCTTCCACACTCTCAAAGGATGCTTATTCCTTGAAGGAGAGTTCTATTGCCAGTGGAAACTGTACAATATTAATGTGGAAATTGAATTTCTAGGGCAAACTAAATAAAAGCAAGAAACTAAAGAAAGGCTCTCCACGTACTGGGGTAGGGAGAAATGCCCACTCCCCCGTCACACACAGACACACACACGCATTCATGCACAGCAGGAAGTATGAAGGATAAGAGAGATGGGAACACGATTTACTGTTGCCTCATGTTCTGTAGGCACTGTGAAAAACACTTTATAAACTGTGAGCTCTCACAAGTTTTAACAAATTTGGATGGTGATCCAGTGCATCTGATCTAAGAACTGATTTAAGGAACTCTTCACTACTGGACACCTATTTGCCTTTTTGGCTCTTTCTGAAATTTAGTTAGAAATCCAGATGAACTGATGTCATCGCTTCTAGGACTTTAAATATTTTAGTTTTAATTCAGCAAAACGATGTTGGAAACTCTCCGCCGCCCCCCACCCACTTCCTGTCTTCCTAATTTAAAAGCATTATTAATCCATGCAAACGTTTTGATCATTGTTTTCCTTGTATCTTATACTTTTTCTTTTCTAAGAATGTTTTATGCTTTTCCAAGCCAAAGTTTGTAATTCCTGCAATACTAGGAGACTGATTAATCATTTTAATCCCAGTCACAAGTTATCATATAGCTTTTGTGAATGAAATTTTTAATTAGCCAAAGCAAAAAAAAAAAAAAAAAAGATGAAGAGTTTGAGGAATTTAGAATACAGATCCTAATTCACTTGTTTTCAAATTCTTGTCCAATTGATAATGAATTATTTCAGAGGTTGTAAAATCTAAGGTCTTTTAAAAAATTTTTGCATGGGTTTATAAAAACTGAAAAATAAAATGAATGCTGGTAGTGATTAAAACATACCAGAAAATAATTTTTGAGAAATGAAAATTATTAAATATATATCAAATATATTAATTTATATCCCAAGGAAATTGTGCTATAGTATATGAGGGATGAAGACAGAAAGAGCCTGGACCAAAAAATCTTGAAGTTAACGTAGGTGGTAGACAATCATTTTTTATAGGACATGAATAGGAGAGATCAATTTTTGACCTTTCAGTGTCATAAGCATATGTGAAGTTGGGAAAACTCAAATCCAGAATAAGCTAATTTCAATATTTGGGGTGTCTGGTCTGTGGTAAGTCAAGTTAGTTTATCTGCAAGAAAATAATTCTAAAAGTTGTCAAGTTTTAATTTCCAGGTGAGAATGTGGATCATGAATCTAAGCATTATAGATGATCACAGGAGATCTTGAAAGAAGGATAAGTCAAGGGAAAGGATGGCAAGAGCCACAGGGATGATCTCTCACGCAGAGAGGGAGTCATAAGGAAAGAGTGGTCACCCAGGAAGGAGGAGCTATGAAAAAATACTTGCCATACCTGGTGGCCACACATTAGACAAACTGTAATCTAGTAGATTTATGAACTCTTGAGGGATAAGGGCAGTGGTTAAGGAAGCTGCACATTCTTTTCAGACCTTTCTCTGCATAACATTCCAAAAGCCAATCACATATTGCTTTCAAGAGGCCAGGGACTGCCTGAGATACACAGAAAGGGTTAAAATTTATTACCTCTGTTAGTGTCATTTAGAAATAGGATAGGCCTAGGCAGGCCTACCATAGCATTGACATCTCAGGTTTTCATAGAGGAGAAACAATGTTAAGTAGATAACTTGACTATTGTTTTCCGGCTCTCTTAGGCTGGACTTGTCCTGAGTTCATCCTAACCAACGTTGGTGTCTTACAAAGTCTGAGAAGAACAAGGCAGTTGTCCTATCTTTGATACTTCCCAGTACATTATTTTTTCTAAACCTTTTTTGGATGTATCTCCATTTTACATCCATAAGAATTGAAGAGCTTTAAGTGACAGCAGCAGGCTCACATCTTCTCTTGAAAATAATCCTTTAGCACCTTGATGCATTTCTATTATGACAGCAAAATAGATTTGAAAAGGCATAAAATCTGGAGTCAGGAAACCCTGAGTTCAAGTTCAAATTTATTGTCTACCCATTATTTTGCTCTGTAAGCCTCAATTCCCACAAAAATAAAATGGAGATAATTATACTTACTTTGCTGGGCTTTTGTAAAAATAAACACAAATGTAGATAAAGCATCTGGCCCATGGTGGGTGTTCAATAAAAAGAAGCTATTATTAACTACATCCTGTTTCTTTAGGAAGAGTATTATTTGGTTTAGTACTGCACTTTTACTTGGGCAAGAATTATAATTATCAACTTCTAAGATTAACCAGTACTTATATGTACAGTTTTCCCAAAAGGAAGGAAAATCTGTGGCTCCTAAAGTGTGCTATATTTGTGACAAGTTTCCTGCACTGGCAATGGCAGAGCTTTTGGGAGCCACTTCAGATTATAATATTCCATGGTAATTCGTCCCATTTTTTTCCAGTGGATGATGATGTCGCTCCTGTGTGATCCAGCCAGGCTGGAATAAACCTTCCAAAACTACCTTGAATGTTGGTCCGGTTTGCTCATATTTGAGAGGAGATACTTCTGTGATATTATTTTGCTAATTTTCTTCTCTGCCACATATTTCCACATGAAAAGAGAGGGCAGCCCTTCTCGTGAGTTGTATCTACTTAGAGCCAACTGGGTAAAGCATTTATGAATACATTTTCGTTACATTGGCTACATCTTTTAAATGGGCTTTGAAAACTAATCTTAGGATAGCTAGGTAGTTTCCTTTGACCAGGAGAGATTGCAGAGTGCTTTTCTCACCTCCTCTCTCTTAGAGGTTTATAATGTGAAACATAAAATACTAAGTTACTATTGTCAGCAGAATCAGAACAGTTCAAAATATTAGAAAATGTACTGATATGCAGTTATCAGTCCCCAAACCCCACCCAATCAACAGATCTGGTGGATCTGTTTAATTTTTAGCTCTCTAGTATCTACAGCCTACTTATTTAGACCCTCATGAGGGATTCAGAACAGATTCAAATTGCCTATGGAAAATGTACTATTTCATTTAACACACATGTCCTGAAGACCCACTCTGTGAAAGACAATTGTAAGGATAAAAACAAGAGTAGGATGTAGGCTCTGCTATCAAGAAATTTTTCATTTGGTGAAAGAGATAGCCATGTACATAAAAAAAAGAAAACTCACAAAGAAAAATGTTGTGTTATAAAGGATAGAAGCAATGTTGTGCTGAATAGGTATTAATTATAATCAGAGAAATTGGGAAGCAGCTTACATCCCTGGACCAGGAATAAAATGTAGAAGTTCAACCCCTGGGTGTAAGTGCTCAGCATGGAAGAAAAATCACGAGTGTGAAAGGAAAGAGCACAATATGCCGGGTGCGGTGGCTCAAGCCTGTAATCCCAGCACTTTGGGAGGCCGAGGCGGGCGGATCACGAGGTCAGGAGATCGAGACCATCCTGGCTAACCCGGTGAAACCCCGTCTCTAGTAAAAAAAACACAAAAAAATAGCCGGGCGAGGTGGCGAGCGTCTGTAGTCCCAACTACTCGGGAGGCTGAGGCAGGAGAATGGCGTAAACCCGGGAGGCGGAGCTTGCAGTGAGCCGAGACCCGGCCACTGCACTCCAGGCTGGGCGACAGAGCGAGACTCCGTCTCAAAAAAAAAAAAAAAAAAGAGCACAATATGACTGGAGCACGGGCGATCATCTGGCAGGGCTGGAGCAGTTCACCCGGAGCAGAGTCTTTCTAAGACAGGTGCAGCCCTATCAGATAAACTTGAATAGAATGTTACATGTAGACTGGAGAATATGAGGTGAGAGGCAGGTGCGGAGGGGTGAAAATGGTCTAATTGGGTCTTGTATATGTTCAGTTTGAAGTGTTAGCAGAATTTTAGGTTCTCCTTGTCTAAGAGGCAGCTAGAGTGTTTAGAGCTGAGAGGAAAAGAAACTGAAGACAGTTTGACTTGCAACACCATAAGTGGTAGTTTCAGTCATCAGCATGAAAATGGTAGTTACAGTCATCAGCAGAAAGGTTGTAGTTAAAACTACCAAAGTGGACAAACTAACCCAACAAGAAGGTGTAGATCAAGACCAGAGGAAGGTAAAGATAGATCCTTGGGGTATTCCTATCTTTAGGGCATAAACCTAGAAAGTAGGGTCCATGACAGACATAGAAAAGAAAAAACTAGGGAAGCAGGAAGAGAACCAGAAAGCACATTATCATAGAATCCAAGGGGGAGAAAAAGCCTCAAAGAAGAGCTGGTTGCTAAACAGGTGCTTAATTCTGTCCAAAGGCTAAGGGTGACATATCAAAACAAAAACTCTAGTTACGAGGTCGCTGAAGGTACTTGATGCTTTTTAGCAGAGGTGTTGGTAGAGCTAGTAGATCAAGTAAAATTGTTAGCAGTTGAATAGTGCATCAAAAAAGGAAACAGAGACTTCAGATTTAGAGGTGATAGAGTGGAAGGCTGCTGATGGATTTTCAGGGATATCAGTTCGAAGTGTCTCTTGAGAGATGTACAGTTTTAAGTGTGCTGACTCCCAAATATTTTTTTGGCTCAGGCTTTGTAGAGTGTCTTTGTGTCAGGTTCCTGTGGAGAAGATATAAACCAAAAGCACTTGATTGTCTTTGCTGAAGAATAATAAAGAAAGTTATAATCACCTGTGTGTTAGCACAGGTGAGGTCAGCATCATACAGGGTGGGATTGCCAAAGACAGAAGCAGAAATTGCCATTTAATAAACAAACAAACAAATAAGGAAGTGTTACAGCAGAAACTCAAGGTACTCTTTGTGTTCGCCTTTATCCTCTACATCTAAGCCCGCTAGAGAAAGGAAGGGAACTTGTGGGTTTGAGGGACATAGTAATACAAATGGACAGAAACTTGAAAATCTTGTAAGATTGGCTACTACATCTTTGATTTTCTTCCCTCAAGATTAGTATGGCTTTTGACAAACTTATCATCTTTGCAAAACAGGCAAATACATTTGACTTCTGTTAAGGCCAAGAAGGCCTTAACATTCCCCTCAGCTTGACTACACTTCAGACAAATTTCTTCCTGCCTCTAACCCCCCCCCCCCTTTTCTTAGAATATTTACTTTAGAAAGCTTGTAGTTGCAAATTCTTTCTCCGTCCCTTTGAGATGTAAATCTTCTCTCAGCCTCTTGCCAGTTTTACTACCTAGGAATGTCTTTCTCAAAGACCTGGGAGTCATCCCTTTGAAATGGAATCATCAGGAAAGATAAGGTCCCTACCCCCATTCTCTGTAAGAGGGCAGGAAGCTAACTTTCCTAAGTGATAATTGCCAGTTAGCAAACACAAATGGCCTAATCACACTGACAAACCTCCTCTCAATTCCCCCAGGTACTTTCCTACTACGTTGCCTCAAAGCTTAAAAACCTTCCCATCTTGTTTCAATAGAGTTGAGTTTAGTCTCTCCAATTGCAATATTCTTGACCCCTACTGAAATACTATTGAGTAAAGCCTTCTTTCTTTGTTTAATTCTGGCTGTTGCAATTTTTATTTGATATTTTCAGAAAGCATATGTTATTATCATTGGAGCTTTGATTCTCATTCTTTTTTATTTTTACTTTTTTATATTTTTAATGTTTATTTTGGAATAATTTCAAGTTTACGGAAATACTGCAAGAATAGTGCAAATAACCACTGTGTACTCTTTAGTCGGAAACACTAACATTTAACATTTTGCTATATTTGCTTTATCTCTTTTTTTATATATGCATGCGCATGCATGCGCGCGCGCGCACACACACACACACACACACACACACACACACTTTTTTCCTTTTTAAAAAAATTCTTCTGTACATGCCCCCTATCTTCCTACATTGGCTCAATCTAGAAAGACAGGAATGATGTGTTTTACTGCCAGGTGGATGGACTGATCCAATAATTTGGAAGTATGGCTTAGTGGAATAGAAACTGAGAGACATATCCCAGCCAGCAAAACAGAGGCATTTCAGCCCTTCCCTGAAGCATGATCTATAGATACACAATAATTTAATGTTTTAAAATGTAAAGTGTCTCTTAGTAATTTCTGATATTAAGGGGATTGTCATGCCGATCTCTGTATTGAGCTACTTCAGAAAAGTAGATTTGGGTCCTGAGTGATGAAATCTGAGCTCTAGAACATCTACTTGATTTAGATTTAGCTGCCTCCCATATGTGCTAAAGGATAAGGCCATGTTTTAAAAAGAGTTATGAAATATTTATTGAAAAAAAATACAGCAAATGTGCAGAAGCTGCTTTTCCAAACAAAATAACTTGGTCATTTTATTTTTATCCCCAAATTGTCTAAAGGCACCAGCCAACATCATGGGCTAACAGTTGAAAACGAAGCTGTTCTTGAGTCATATGAAGCCAGAAATAAAAAATAAAATAGCCAAAAAAACAAAAACAAAAACAAAAAACAAAAGCACTTTTTGTGTGGGTGAAATACTATCATTTAAAAACAGCCAAGAGAACTTTTCAGTAATAAATATAGTTTCAAGACTATGTGTTACCTTTTTAATATCTCCAATTTTTACTAGACATTAATACACCCTACAAGGGGAAAAACGTCTTTTAATGGAAATGCTGATATTGTCACAATATGGTGTTAAAAGAAAAACCTTAAATTTAACAGAGTTTAATTGAGCAAAGAATGATTCACAAATTGGACAGCCTCCTGAGACAGAGTAAGCTCAGAGAGACTCCAGTGTAGCCACATGGTTGAAGATTTACGGACAGAAATAGGAAACTGATGCACAGAAAATGGAAGTGAGGTACACAAACAGTGGATTGGTTACAGCTCAGTATTTGCCTTATTTGAACATGGTTTGAACAGTTGGTCACCTTTAATTGGCCAAAATTCAGAGACTGACACAACAGTTGGTTAGTTGGTTTACACATCCAGTTAGGTATCAGTTCACTACATACAGAGAAATGTTTAGGCTGAACTTAAAATATGAAAGGAGGTAGCTTTAGAGTAACCTAGGGTTTTCTTAATATGTCATATGATTCTGACATGACCTCTCATATCCTGAAAGTAAGTAAAAATATTTTCAGCAAAGTGCTTATCCCACATCCTAATAGATTTGGATGTTGAATTGAAAAAACACCATCCCTATTTGCCACTTGAACTCCCCAGTTAGTGTCATTTTATAGGATTCCTGATTTTCTAACGGCAGATTTCTGTGGGCTACACTTTCGCTGGCTGTCATGGTACTAAATTTTGTAATAAAAATAACTCCATGCTTTTATTTTTACTGAAGAAGGTGATGTCCATATATGCCAAGTTCATATGGTACAGAGGAGAGAATTGAGTAGGAAGTAAGAACGAAACCCATACAGCCCTTTCCTCTGATTCGATCATTAAGGCATCAAGGGAAACAGCTGAATGTGTTCTCTATATATACTCCTGAAGTATTATATGAGAACGACAGAACCTTTCACAAAAGTTTATGAAAGCAAATTTCACACTGAATTCTTTTATCATTTGAAGAGGAAGGTGTAACTTGAACATTCAAAAAAATCTACAGAGGCTGTGTTTGGGTTAAGAAAAAAAAAAAAGAACACACTCCTGACAATCTTCTCACACCATGTTATTGAGCCCGCATTTCTTCTTATTAAATGTACCCATGAGTTTTTGTGACCATTCACCCAAAAAGGTCACTTGGCATTTTGGCTCCTGAGATGGGGACACACTAGGTGGGTAATAATGGCCAGAGAAGTCAAAGGGATAAACTTAGAAGCCACTGTCTCTACAACTTTAAAAACTCAAACCCTACCTCCTGTTGGGGCATAAAATTTTGAAAACCATTTGTAGAGGTATCAGTGAGAGCCTACGTATAAAAGAGGAATGATGCTTTGCAAAATCCCCCAAGACTGTCCGAGCTTTTTCATGGTAATGAAGAAATGTCAGTGAAAGTTGATGGGGCATGTGTGCATGTGTATGGATGTGGGGGTGGATGGGGCGCGAGAGAGGGAAAGGCTGGCAGACTGAAATTTTACATCTGAAATGTCATTTGGAAATCACTTGTGTACTCCAAGTCCTAAACTCTTCTCCTGCTATTAAAAATGGTCTGCAAACAGGTCAGTCTGCTGTAAAAAATTGATTTGACAACAGCATTTTTAAGTCGTTGATGGCTTGAAGTTATCAGAGCAGCATTTTCTTCTGCTCTGATGTGGTGTGAACAGAGGCATGTTTATCTGCTATTTATGTAACAGCCTGATGAAAAAATAGGGCATGTGCTTCCCTTCTATTTGTCTTCTGCATTAACCTCATCTTGAGGTCAGGTGAAAATGCTATAGGTACTGATCGCTGCATGTTATCAGCATTATTGCTTAATGTGCCATCAACCACAAGTGCAAGTGGGCTCAGGATTGTCGCCGCGGTCTTCCCAGGAATCATTTATCTGGGGCTAACTCCGAAAAAATCATTTAGAATTGTGACATTTAAAGATAAAGATTAAAAGTTCTGAAAGGAGCAGAAGTCATCCACAGAGGGCCCTCTTGGCATCATAAATCAAAGTTTGTTAGAGCTGCAAATTGGAAGAGCGTAACACAGAGGTGCAAACCTTTAATGTGGTTATCCAACTCACTGGTCTCCGCCACTTACTAGACCACTTCTAGTTTTGAGTTCTATTCTCCCAGTGTAGACTGTGATTTTTTGGCAAACAAACACAAAATCCAGGGTTAAAAAAGATAAAATGTATCTTGCATAAAGCATCTTTTAAATGGAAATGCCAAGTTCTTTATATATTTGAAAAATTTATTCATTACCTGGCTTCTAGGGGAGCCCCTTGTTTCCAATTTTTTCTGGGGCTGTTTCACCCCACTAGGCTTTCCAAATGACTGTTCACAGATGCTGAGGCTTTGGTCACCTCTGAGTGGTGTTTGGAAAGAGTATTGGGGAGCTGGGCTGCTTTTTGGCCTCCTTGCATACAATTCAAGTCAGAACTTTTGATCTTAAGGGAATACAGAGTTTAGAAACAAAAAATCTGCATTCAGTTTGAAATATCTGAAGATGATAGTAGTTAGGAAAAAGGATGTTAGGCATGGTTTGTATGCAGGCTATGATAGGTACTTCCTTTCCAAAAAGGTGTTTTTTAGTGCTACAAATTAGTTATCATATTAGTATTAGAAGCTTTGTTAAGAATTCCAAATAATACACAATTGTGATTATACACAAGGTGTTTGCAAGTCCCATCTTGTAGGTATTAAGCCACAGAATATTTTATACATTTTAATAACTGATAGTCAAATGCCTTGCTAAATACTACTCTTTTTGAGGAGAAGCAGTAGAGAAAGAATACAATTGGCTGTTTATATTTTTGTCTTATTCATAAAGAGAATGAAATTATGTACAAAGTATTTATAAGGAATTTATCATCCCAAATGCATTTTAATGGTTGTAGATAAATACTTCTGTTTTGAGGAGGCTTCAGAGCTATAACAGAAAATGAAATAAAGGGCTCATGTGGAAAGAACCTTACAGCATGCTGCAACTTGATTGTTCACACTTCAAAGCAATCCTAAGAAAAACTGTAAATAAGGACCAGGCATAAAACTCCGCTGGCACCTGGGAATACTCAGCCCACTGCACAACAGAACAGAGTCTGAATTCTGGCAAACAGCCAACCTCTGTGGATAAATCTGGAAAGGCTTAATGTACACTGAAGAACTGATGTACTCAGAAACTATGTGGGTGTACTTAGCTTCGTGCCACTTAGAGAACTCATTGACTTCCCTGAATACAAAATAGATCTGGTCATCATGTGTTACACTGGATTCTAGTACTGCTTGCCAGTCCATAATAAAACACAGAGTTTATAGGAAGGACTCACCTTTCTCAAGAGATACTTCTACTCTCTCTCATTTTTAATGCTCATTTGAACTTATTAGAATCTCCAAAGCATTTCTCAAACACTTTAACAAGATGAAGATATACTAGCAAAGGTACTTGGGTGAGCATTACTAAGTGTGAGTCATAAGGAGTGTAACAAAGTCTTTGAGTGAGTCATCTGCCCAAGTTACCAGAGCTGTATACAACATAACACTGCCTTTCTCTTTGTTAAGTGGACAAACTACCATAACATCTAACAGTATCAATAGCGTGTTTTTTTTTTTTTTTGAATAGCTCATTTTTAAATATTCGCAGTCGTTTAAGTTTATGTCATATATTTTCCAGATTAAGGCTCTTTGGAACAGAAACCACTGTTATAAAGATAGGCAACAGATCACTTGCGTATTTTAAAACAAGAAATGCACAGACATTGTAGGGATTTGTTTTTTCATGATAACCTGGTAATAAAAAATTTTAATACAAAACCTTTCATCTTCAAAGGATCTGAAAAACGTAATTATTCAATGCAATAGCAAATGTTAGATTTCTATTAAGTTAGCTGAATTTTCCAGTTTCTTTCCTTCCCTCAGCATACATTTTCCTATTGCTGGCTTCACCAGAAAAATAACAGCTTCAAATTTATCCCTAAGCTAAAACTCATCAAATGATTGACAAAATCTTAGCTAACTTGAAAAGTAACTTATATAAAACCTGGTTTGCTGTTTGGGGGCATATTCTGCTCTCAGCAAATGAATGCACATTTTTTCTCCATTGATCAGTGGAAAGAAGTGACTATTCTTCAAACATGAAACTTTCTTATATAGCTAAATATCTTTTGTGCTACTATGAGTCATTCCTGAGCGTGTCTTTTATTCCTTTGTGATTTTATCAAAGTTCAGATATTTTTAAAAGATCTTGGAATTTTCTAAATAGGGTTCACGTAATATATTCTCCAGCTATATACTTTTTTTAAAAAGGTATTAGAACGAATCCAGATCCTGACATACCATCTTGTGTTTAACATATGATCAGTCACCTTCTTAAGATGATAGCAACTTTGACGTTGCAAATGAACACGTTCCCAGGTGCTTGAGGCCAAAAAGAGGCAGGCAGTGAAACTAAAAGGAATTGCCTGAATATGACTGTTACTTCTATTTGTTGCTAGGTTTTTATGAGAATCTGTGTTTGTAAATTAATTTGGGGTGCACATATCATAGGGTTGATATTCACTTTGTGTCACCAATATGGCTATATTTCTTATTTAAACACTGAGAAATTTCTGTATAGATTGCTAGGTGGCTGTTGCTGCAGACCCTGCCAAATTTCTCTCTGTCTTTTCCTGCTGCTCTGGTCCCACACCAGGATTGCCATTTCTTCTTCCTACTTCAGCAACTGCTAATACCTTTACACAAGGAGCTTCTTGGGCTCTATTCCTGAGCCAAGACTAGCGTCTGTTCTGGTTGGTTGGTGCTTACGCTACACATATATTGTAAAAGTCACCTCAGCTTCTGTGTATGGGAAGCAATGGAATCAGAGTGTCCTAACTGAATCCTGAGTTCTGCTACTCAGTAATGCTTGATTTTGGGTGGGTTGTTTACCTGCTCTGTGTCTCGGTTACTTCCTATGTAAAATGTAATAATAAGATGAATTAGCTCACAGGGATTTTGTGCACAAAATAATACATGTGAAGTACTTAGAATAGTGCCTTTCAATAAATGTCCCATAGTGTTGTCATCTTCGCTGCCTGGTGTAGGAATAGAACACAAATTTCTTGATTGTGAGCTTGAAATTTTTACACTAGATAATACCCCTCTGGCTCCAATAATGCTGGTGATATAATAAGGTACTAGACTACTGCAACCGTTTGAGTGAGAAATGAAACCTATTTTCAATTTTCATTTATTTAAAAACATGGTTCACCTGAGAGTATTGCATGCTGATTTTCATTATTTACAAGGATGTTGTGTAAATATAAAGACTAGAGTTATTACTTGCATGCTATGAGCCAAGTAAATTTTAAATATTACTAAAGGAGAAAGGCAGGGAGTGCTCACTGCTACCTAGCACTGACCTTTCAGACGGGCAACTTGTTGAACAATTCTACCAGCAAAAAGTGCCTTATTAGCTGACCCTACAGCATCTCCACTGTCCAGGTGGAAACAGGATGGAGCAGTTGGTGAAGGGACCACATTGTTTTGTTTTATCTTATTGGTGGCATTTACATCTGTCAAAACTGTCCTTCCTCCCTGAGGAGTGAAGCATGGTGGATCACAGTCCTCTTCAGTCAAACTGATCAGTTCATTTAAAAATTATCTCCTGTAGGCCAGGCGTGGTGGCTCATGCCTGTAATTCCAGCACTTTGGGAGGCTGAGGCGGGCGGATCACCTGAGGTAGGGAGTTCAAGACCTGCCCGACCAACGTGGAGAAACCGCATCTCTGCTAAAAATACAAAATTAGCCGTGCGTGGTGGTGCATGCTTGTAATTCCAGCTATTCAGGAGGCTGAGGCAGGAGAATCAATCGCTTGAACCCAGGAGGTGGAGGTTGCGATGAGCCGAGATCGTGCCATTGCACTCTAGCCTGGGCAACAAGAGCGAAACTCTGTCTCAACAACAACAACAACAAATTAGCTCCTGTATTCAGCGTAATTGCCAAACCCTATCACTTCCGGTTTGTGTGTGTGTATTGTGTGTTGAGGGGGCTCAGGGGGTTGTTGAAAGGAGAGGGTAAGGGGAAGAGGATGAAAGGGAGACGCCAGCAAATCTTAGTAAATGGGTTTTTTTTCTGCTGTGAATTAAATATCACCTTCCTTTTATCTCCACTTTCTGTGGAGAGGGCATGGCAGGAATTAGCCACAGGAGTAATTGATTATTCTGTTGACACCTACTACACTGCCAGATGTCACATCACAGGCTGTGATGCACCCCTTCATTAATGGACTGTGGATCATAAAAATAATTTAAATTAGATGGTGTAAAAATAAACTGGATGGTTAAAACTGGCTTAGTGTCAGTCATATGAGCAGCCACACATGTACATTTTGTGCATGAAGAAAAGACAGAGTAGGCAAATTGCTGTTGGTTACATTTTGAAACATTGTTGATACAGAAAATGTATTTATTTAGTTTTTAGGGATAGCTAAATTCAAACTGTATTCCTAAGTCAGCTGGATGTAACATTTACTTATTCATCTTTATAAATGAATGTCATGAGCAAAATTGCCTACATAGTGAGTTTTTAATTTTTAATAATTGAATGATGTGTGGATACTCAATGGTTGGAACTCTCAGCTAATGTTTTTCTTCCCTCTGATTCATGAAGGTCCATGTACAGCAATGGGTGCGATATGCTTTAAATGGGAAAATGTGTAGTGGACTTTTAGTTTTCGTCATCAGGGGCCACATGATAACTTCAGAACTAGGGCTGGATTAAAACCTTCAGTGGCGAAAGCAATAGAAACCATTATGGAGATTTCTGTCTCCACCTTCCCATATGTAATAAAAAAAATTAAATTGTAAAATGTGTGTAAGAAAGTTGAATGACATTTTGTTTTTCTTCCACGTTGTAGTTCTTTTGCTGGAAATATCAAATAATAAAGCATTCCTATTTGTCTTATTTTTTGTGCCCCTGTGTTTCTGAAACATTAGTCTCTTCATCAGATGATTCAGGATTTTCATTTGTAAAAGTATAATTTTTTTTTTTTACTTCATTTTATTTTACTGCCCTTGTAACAACCAAACTTAGACTTTACTTCTGATTCACAAAACTTATATGATGCAGATTCATTTAAAAGTGGTGAGCCCTAACTGTACTCTGTTTATACTTTGTCTTACCCTCTTTCCAAATAGATACAATATGCTACCTAGTAGAGAGTGTCTTCCTTGATTAAAACTCTTGAATAGTTTCCCATTCTAATGGTTATGATGATGAGAATGAAAGTAACAGCAATATTTATAGAGCATTTGCTATTTGTCAGGTGGCAGTTATGTGCTTCTGATATATTAACTGATTCAATACAGAAAATAAATCTACAAGGTACTATTATCTGATTTAAGGATGTGAAAATTGGGAAACAGGAATTGAATAACTCAAGTAAAATCACACAGATACCAAAATGGAAGAGTCAGCATTTGAACTCAGGTTTCAGTTTTAAAGTGTATGTAAAATAAGACCTAAGTTTTATATTTTTTTAATAGAAGAGAATGAAAATAATAAGACTTGAACACTGAATCTCTCTCCATATATTAATGTTCTTTTTTTCCACAAGTTTTGTATTTTTTGTATATCGTATCTACATTTAAAAATCAGATTTATATCTAAGTATTGAAAATTTTAAATTTTCAAGTTCCAATTGTTCTTTACCAGCCTTTCCTATATGAAATTTATATTCTGAGACCTAGTTATACTCAGTTATTGGTTCCAGGAGTTTTTGGTTATTGTTGATTTTGGAATTTTACCACAGATAATCCTGTCACCTGTGAATAGACACAGTCCTCTTTCTTCCTTTCCAATCTATAAACTTATGTTTATTTTTCTTGCTTTATTGCACTAGCTAGAATTTCAACTACAGTGTTGAATAGGACTAATGAGCAAGGACATAGTTGCCTTGTTCCTCATCTGAGGGAGAACATGTCTAGTTTCTTACCATTAAATATGGTGTTAATTGTAGGTTATTGGTAGGTGTTATATTGAGGAAGTTCCCTACATTCTTTGTTAGCTGAGGGTTTTTATCCTGAATAGTGGTGTATTTTGTCAAATCCTTTTTCTGAGTCAATTGATGTGATTGTATGATTTTTTCTCTTTCATCTATTGATATGATGCATTACATGATTGATTTTCTAATGCTGAACTAGCCTTGAATACCTGGAATAAACCCTACTTGCTGTGTAAGTATTTTGACTGGTACTTTGTTATCCCAGGAGGATTGATTCCAGGACTACCCTTGGTTACCAAAAGCCATGCCTATCCAAGTCCACAGTCAGACCTGTGGAACTGCTGATATAAGAAGTTGGCCCTCCGTATTTGTGAGTTTTGAATGCCTCAAATACTCTGTTTTCCATCCACATTTGACTGTGGTTGTGGAATCCATGAATACGTAGGGACAACTGTATTTATTGCAAAAATCCCCATGTAAGTGGATCCATGCTGAACTGCAACCCATGTTGTTCAATGGTCAACAATACTCTTTTTGAAGAATCATTCTTGAGGTAATTTAAAAAGGTATAAATGTATTGTTAAGCACAGGAAGGAGGCCTATTTTAGTGAGTCTCTGCTAATCTTGGAGGGATGACATTTATGAAGCTCTTATGGAGCTGACATGGTTCCACCTTATGATGTAAGGTCTCTGTTGCTTTCTTCAGAAATTTGAACTTCAAATCACTGTCAAATTATACAATATGAAATTATACAAGTTTCAGAGAAATTTAATAATCCTTTACCTCTTGGTTACATATGACAGTATAGTCCAAAAATTATTCTCAGGGTAAAGGTGATAATGTTCAAGAAAAACGTCTCCCAGATTTTGGGAGTTTTACCTGTAAGAATGTATTAAAACCTAGAGAGAAGACATCAAATACAATATAGATAAAACAGATTCCAGTGACAGTTATAGTGGAGAAAGCCTGGTACTACTCACCATTTTTCTTTTTTTCTTTTTTGTAGGAGGAATAATCATGAAATAACGTGAGACAAGGCCAAGCAGTTACCTGGCCTTACCGAGTTTTGGGCTGGGCAGATACAGATATTTTCTCTCACTCTTACCTCCTCTGTGTCCATCTATGCCTACCAGACAGGGGAGATTTTGAATTGATATCCACTATTATGCTTACACACAAGTGTCTATAGACAAATGGAATATTCACCAACTAACCTCCCTAACAGGAAAATTTTACCCCTAGGCTATTAAAAAGCCTACAATTTATAAAGCTGCACCGGTTATTCTCATTGTTTTTTAAAACGTATCTTTATCCAGATAGAATATAGCTGTGGGTAGATTCAATAACTATGTAGTGATATTGTGTGAATAAACTCTCTACCTAGGCTGTACCTATGTATGTGCTTCTGGATGTATATTTACTGAAATAGTACTTTTACTGCTTATTGGTGGTTACATACATAAAACATATTGTGTTAGCAGCAGGTTACTTTGTGTATATGGCTGTAATATAAAAAATAAAGATGATACGTTCAATTTAAAAAATAAAGATCATACATTCAATTTAAAGCTCACATTAAAATATTACCAGGCTTGCACATAAAAATAAAATTTTCAAACAAAATATAAAAACAATATTGCTCATATAAGTTACCTCTATTTTGATATTATGCCCTCAGCCTTAGACACATGTCAGTATCTCAGTAACTTTATGCCTTAGGCATTATTTTATAATTATTGGCCTCAGAACCAATGTACTATTTAAAATATCCTGAGTGCATCATATATATTAATTATTTTTAAAACAGAGGCAAATGCATATTGAGATAGTTAATGATCAAGAGTTGAACTATCTGAATTTATTATCATTGGCTGATTTATTTTGGTTACTGAGGTAAAATAACATTAATTGTTCCTGAGTTCTTATCTAATTGGATTTTAAAGAAGCTTCTTATACTGTATTATATTTCCCTGGTAATGTGCATAATGAAAGCAACTATGTTGAAATATAGAAGAAATATGATTGTAATGAGCACCCTTTAAACTTCCAAGTTTTAGTTAATTTAGAATACAAGAAATACAGTTGTAGGTTTCAGAAGGTAGAATGTGTTGTAATATTTTGCCTCCCTTTACAGTTTTTGCACAGGCACAAGTTCCCTGACAGTTTTTTCTTCCTTAATGAGACTCAAGAGTGGGACTAAAGCATTATTAGAGGTCTGTCTGGACTGATTAGATTGCATGTTACTAAAAAATAAAAGGATGACTATGTCATTTTTAACACCATCAGTAAATAAATGCCAGTGCAATTCAAATATCTTTTGAAATAAACAATTCTAGAGGATTTATTCATGTTTCACAAATACCATACGTATCAACAGGTAAGAACTGCCCCCAAATGATTTAATATGACACTAACAAAAAAGGATAGGAATCTGTTTTTCTGAGTTTGGAATTCAAACTTTGTTTCTTCTTAGTGGAGATGAAATAGAATTATTTTCTTATTTCTAGTCTAGTTTCTAAAAGATCTATCTGAAATATACTTGTAAGAATAAGGTAATATAAAGCAGCTCATTCACCATAGAGTTTTGTTCAGTGGGAATGAATACATTTTGATATCTTATTTACCTCAGATATTTTTCCATTAAATTTGATGTTTAGAATACAGTTATCCCTCAGTGTCCATGGGGGATAGATTCCAGGAACCCTGTGATACCAAAACCTGTGGATGCTCAAGTCCCTTATATAAAATGTGCAAAGTATTTGCACATAACCTAAGCACATCTTCCCTTATACTTTTAATTATCTCTAGAGTACTTATACTTCCTATTACAATGTAAATGCTATGTAAACAGTTGTGATACATATTTTTAAAATTTGTATTATGGTTGAGTACACAGATGCAGAACCTGCAGATACAGAGAGTATTGTATAAAATATTATTTATCTTGATTATGAGATTTGGCACCTCATGTAATAAGGCACCTAAGGCAAGTGCCACACTTTCCTTCCCTTGGCCCCAGTCCTAATTCAAGCAATTCTTGAATACAGACTCCACCAGATAGTGGGTTAGGCTCTTTACAGATTAAAACTGTCCTGTACTATAAAGTTGTATAACAAAGAGAGGGAAACGTTTAAAAACTATTTGGTATTTGGGTGCATCTGAAGTGTATTTTAATTGGAAGTGTTTCAATTCCTTAAAACACATACTGGAATCATGTAAGTTCTTAAACCAGGAAAAAAAAGAAAAAAAAGAAAAAAAAGGTGGAGCAGTACCTGGAGTTAATCCAGGTCCTACTGATATACAATAGAAAAGAGAACCATATAGAGAGTGCACTGCACAGTTTGAGCAGCTTTTATTGTGGTTGTTGGGAAGTCAGGGATGAATTGATTATACAATCACATTATAGATTACATTTCAAACACAATAATCAGGCCAGGGACTCTATTTTGCTTTTCAATAGAAGTTTCTGTGTCCTTAGAAGAACTGAATAATGTAATTATCACATTTTTAAATCTGGTAATGATTCATTTTGGTGACTAAAAATCAGAAAGGAAAAGTAAGCTTTTCATTCATCTTTAAGATCCATGGTGAATAACCCAAAAGAGAGAATGCAGTATCTGCCTTCTTCGCTTAAGGCACTGGAACCCTAAGTCATGTTTGCTTTTCTTTTTTCTTTTTCTTTTTCTTTTTTTTTGAGGTTCCCCCCGTCCTTTCAGGTAACATTATTCAGTGTTGGAAAAAATCTTCCAGCACTGAATTCTCAGTCACATAAATGTATTTTAAGAATTATGTTATTTATTTATTAAAGTAAATACAAAATAAACTAAAGAGAACATTTTAATGACCCTATTACAGTTTCAACTGTACGTTCTTTCACTCTAGATTTTTCAGTGGTGGATGGACCTTTGGGATTGTTTAGTCTAGTTCTCTCATTTAATAAGGAGAAAGCTAAGAGAAGTGAGTGAGTTATCTGAGGTCACAAAGCTAATTAATTGCGGAATCTAGATTAAAACATAGATCCTCTGGGCATGAGTCAGTAAAACCCAGGGTTGGGGTGAATGAGGGACAATGTTGAAGAACATCTCCAATCTGAAATCACTCATTCTCTCTCTTTTTAAAAAATCTTTTTCAATTAATTTTTTCGGGTAAAAGTTATTCACAACGAATTGGACAATGAATGTTTTTGCTATATCTATATCCTTACATTTGGAGCAGTTCCAGCTCTAAAAAAATTTCTCTGTGCCCCTTTGAAGTCAATTCTCATCCCCTATTTCTGAGTGCAGGCAACTGCTGATAATTTTATTTGTCACTATAGATTAGATCTGATGTTATAGAATTTCACAAAAATTAGTTTATGTAGTATGTATCCTTTGTGTCTGAATTCATTAGTTCAGCATAATATTTTTTAGATTCATTCATGCTTTGTCTATCGTATGTCTATTCACTTCTTGGAACTTGAGGTCTTCCTTTTTTTTGGCTGTTACAACTAAATATTATTCTATAAACATGAATTTACAAGTGTAGAAATATGGTTTCACTTCTTTGGTGTAAATAAATTGGAGTGGAATTACTGAGTCATATGATGAATTTATGTTTGTAAGAAAATGCTAAACAGCGCTCTAAAATAGCATTTCACATTTTCACTAGTGATACAGGAGAGTTTCCACTGCTTCATAATTAATTAATTAATATCCTTTAATTAATTAAAATTGCTACATATTTTAATTTTCATTATTCTAGTGGGTGTGGATTTTTTTATCCTTTCAAAATTGTTTTTCATTTTCTAAATAGTTTGCATTTCCATATGAACTTCAGAATTTGATTGTTGATATCCACAAAAAAGTATCCTGGCATTTTTAGTGAGATTGCATGAAATCTATAGACAATTTTAGAGAAAATATACCTGCATATATTTAAAACAATTTATTCCTAAGAACAAATTTTATTTTTTATTTTTTAAAATTTTATCTTTTAAACAAGTCTTTATTTTTTAGACTAGTTCATAGCAAAAAGGAACAGAAGGTACAGAGATTTCTCATATTTCCCTTACCCCCACACATGCATGGCCTCCTCCATTATCAACATCTCCCACCAGTGTGGTATACCTGTTGCAATTGGTGAACCTACATTGACACATCATTATCACCCAAAGTCAATACTTAACATCAGGGTTCACTCTTAGTGTTGTGCATTCTGTGGGTTTGGATGAATGTATGACATGTATCCTTCATCATTTTATTACACAGAGTAGTTTCATTGTTGTAAAAATCCTCTTTACTCCCCCTCTTCATTCCTCCCTTCCTCTTAATCCCTGGCAACCACTGATCTTTTCACTGTCTCCATAGTTTTGTCTTTTCCCACAATGTCTTATAATTGGAATCATATGTAGTATGTAGCCTTTTCAGATTGGCCAGCCTTTGTTTTAATTTTTCTTTCTAATGTTTCATGGCTAGTATGCAGAAATGCAATTGATTTATGTAAATTGGTCTGTATCATGTGACCTATGAAACTCCCTGATTCGTTTCAGTAGCTTTTCTGTAAATTTGTACATATATAATCATGTTTTTCTGAATAAAGAATGTTTAATTTGTTCTTTCCAATGTATATTTCTTTGATTAATTTTCCTTCCTCATTTAAATGGCTAGGTTCTGCATATCTCTTTGAACAGAGGTGGTGGGAGTAGTTGTCTTTACCTTGTTCAAAGACTTAGAGAAAAAGTGTTTGGTTTATCACAATTAATCTGGATGCCAGCTACAGTTTCTATAGCTGCTCTTCAAAATTTGTGAATTTTTATTTTCTTCCTAGTTTGCTGAAAGTTTTTTATCACAAATAGGTTTTGCATTTTTGTCATTTTTTTCTTGAATCTTATGAGATGATTATATACATTCCCTTAGTTTTTCAGTATGGAGAATAATATTAATTGACTTTCAAATGCTAGGCCTATCTTGAATTCCTGGCATCTCATTTAGTCAACATGCATTACCATTTTTATATGTTACAGATTTAATTTTTAAACATTAGTTGTAGTACTTACATGATTTCATTCAGAATTGTTATTGCTCTATAATTGTCTTTTCCTGTAATTTCTTTGTATCAATTTCATATTATAATATTAATTGCCTCAAAAGTAAATTGGGAAGTATTTCCTCTGTCTCTATTTTCTGAAAGATGTTATATAAGATTGGTATTAATTATCCCTTAAATATTTTGTAAAATTCATCAGTGACTACATATACATCTAGAACTTACAGTTTTGAAGGCTTTTAAAAATAAGTTTAACTTCTTTAAGAGAGATTTAAAAAATCACATTTTCTGAAGCAATATATTTTTCTTTCAATTTTTGTAATTTGTATCTTTTAAGACATTTATTCATTTCTTATAAATTATTAAAAATATTTCTTTCATGTCCACTAAAGGTTTGAAGACCCTCTATTCTTGATATTAGTAATTTGTGATTTTTATACTAATTAGTATAGCTAGATGTTTATCAATTTTATTAAATTTTTTAAGGAACAAGCTTTGAATTTTATTACATTTTTCTGGTTTTTAAAATTTATTTTATTCATTGATCTCAAAAATTCTTTTGTTTCTTCAATTTTGTTTTAATTTGCTTTTTTACTTAGTATTTTTACAGTGGAAACATAGAGTTTACTTTGAAATCTCTCTTCATTTTTAAGATAAGCATTTAAAGCTATAAGTTCTGCTCTATTCAGCCTTCTCTGAATGCCACAAATATTGATTTGTGGTGTGTTTTGTTTTCATTTAATTATAAATACTTTATAATTTTCTTTGTGATTTCTCCTTTAGTCCATGGGCACATTGTTTGTATTTCAAAGTTGTTAATAATTTTCTATATATTTTATTTTGTTACTTATTTCTGATTTAGTTCAACTCTGATCAGATAATAACCTCTATACAATTCAAGAATCTTATCAAATGACCAAACATTTGATTTCTCTTGGTGAACAATCCATATGCACTTTAAAACAATGTGCCTGTGCCATTGTTCACTGAAATTTTCTGTATATGTCAATTAACTAAGTTTGTTTCATAATGTTGTTCAAATTTTTTATATTTTTACTTATTTTATTTATATTTGCCCTACTGTTTAATGGGCAAGTAGTGTTGAGGCTTTCAACCTATTGATGGATTTGTTCACATCTCTTTAAGTTCTATGAGTTTTTTGCCTTGTGGATTTTGAACCTTGGTTATTAGGTGCATGCTTATTTTCATTACTATGTCCCTTTGATGAATTGACACTTTAATCATCTGTAAGATTACTTATTATCTTTGATAATATTCCTTGCCCCTGAAATCTATATTGCTAATATTAAAAAAGCTACTCTAGCATTCTTATACAGTATTTGTATGGTGTATCTTTTTTCAGCCTTTTACTTTTGACTTACATGTGTCTATATAATTAAGGAAATTTTGCAGACAACATGTTGTTTAATCTTTATCTGGTGTAGCAAATTCTGTGCTTTGATGGAAATATTTAGAACATATATGTACATTTAATCTAGTTTCCTTTTTGGTGGTATTTAATTCTCCCTTCATGGTGTTAGTTTTATATTTTCTCCTTCCTTCCTTCCTTCCCTCCTTCCCTCCCTCCCTCCCTCCTTCTCTCCTTCCCTCCTTCCCCCTCCTTCCCTCCTTCCCTCCTTCCCTCCTTCCCTCCTTCCCTCCTTCCTTCCTTCCTTCCTTCCTTCCTTCCTTCCTTCTTTCCTTCAGATGGAGTCTTGCACTGTCACTCAGGCTGGAAGGTAGTCACATGATCTCAGCTCACTGCAACCTCTGCCTCCCGAGTTCAGGTGATTCTCCTGCCTCAGCCTCCCATGTAGCTGGAACTACAGGCATCACCACCACACCCAGCTAATTTGTTTGGATTTTTAGTAGAGACGGGCTTTCACCATGTTGGCCACACTGGTCTCGAACTCCTGACCTCAAGTGATCTGTCTGCCTCAGCATCCCAAAGTGCTGGGATTACTGGCCTGAGCCATAGCACCCAACCTCCTCTGTTTCATTTTCTTCTTTTTTGTTTTCTTTTGGGTTGAGTATATTTTATTTTTATTTATTATTATATTTTTTGAGATGAGGTTTGTCTTGTTGCTCAGGCTGGAGTGCAATAGTGTGATCTTGGCTCACTGTAACCTCAGTCTCCCGGGTTCAAGTGATTCTCCTGCCTCAGCCTCCCCAGTAGCTGGGATTACAGGCACCTACCAACACGCCCAGCTAATTTTTGTAGCTTTAGTAGGGACGGGGTTTTTCCATGTAGGCCAGTCTGGTCTCAAACTCCTGAGATCAAATGATCTGACTGCCTCGTCCTCCCAAAGTGCTGTGATTACAGGCGTGAGCCACTGCGCCCGGCCTGTATATACTTTAATATTCTATCTCATCAAATAGCTTACAGGCTTTTCCCATTTATTTTTATTGTTCTGGTTGTTCTAGAATATCAGTTATCATAACCTGATTTAAAATGATATTATACCAAGTCATATGTCATATAAGAATCTTAATGAAGTATATGTCTATTTCCGCTACTCCTGCTGCTTATGCTTTTGTTATCACACTTTAAAAATCTCCATATATCTTATGACTTTAAAAATACTTTGTTGACTATTTTTTAGAAATTGTGAGTTATAAAATATTTAAAAGAAATGTATTGTAAATTTAACCACATATTTAAATTTCCCTGTGCTCTTCCCATAATGTACATCTGAGTTTCCTTTTGGGTAGTATTTTCATTCAGCCTGAAGAACTTCCTTTTAGTAAGTCTTGTGGCACAGCTTTGGTGGTACTATATTTGCTTCATTTTGTTTGTGTGAAAACATCTTTATTTTTCTTTAATTTTTGATGGATATTTCCTTTTTTTCAGTGCTATAAAGGGGCCATTACATTGTGCTATGTTTTGCATTGCTTCTTACATTCTCAACTGTTACTTTTTTAAAATTCTGCAAGTAATGCATCTTTGTTTTTCTCTAGTTGTTTATCTATGTCATTAGTTTGAAGCAATTTGGTTTTGGTATGACTTTTATGGTTTTCTTTATGTCTTTTCATCTTGAAAATAAGTGGGCTTTTGGGATCTCTAGGTTTTAGTTTCACCAAATTTGAAAAATGTTTGGCCATTATTTCTTCAGGCAAATATTTTTTCCCTTATTTCTCTCCTCTCCTACTGGGGGCAACAGACATGTTTAAAAACTTAATATTATTATGAAGCAGGTTCACTGTGCACTGGTTGCCAACTTGTCTGAGTGTAGTAAGACAGAATACTCATGCATGCAACAAGTTACTTGAAATGGGTTTACTACTTACAGATAGGCACCAAGGGACAACAAAAACCTATGATTCATTGTGAGCCAATCCCTCTTATCTCAAAATAGCTCCCCAGGGTGAAGGAGTCTCAACTGCATGTGATCCACTTGCAGGAATTTCAGAAAGCAGCCTACCTTGGGTTTTAAACTTCAATGTAATGTGAATTGCTGGAAAAAGTGCTGAAGGACCTAAGTATGGAACTGGAATAGAGCCCAGACTGTTTCAGTCATTCCTTTCTTAACTCAAGATGTTGCATTCTCAGCACATTCTACAGGTATTACTGAGAACTACAAGTAACAAAGGGGAGAGAACTGTGTCAGTCTAAGGCTACGTGAAGAATTGTTTTCTATTCTCCCATAGATCACTAAGGTTCTGTTTTTTCCCTATTAATGGAGCTCCAGACCTTATTTTGATTTCATCAGTTTTTCTATTAATGCATTTTTTTTCTTTCCAATGATCCAATTCAGGTGTATTCATTTGTTTTTCTGTTGCTATAATAGAATGTTACAGACTAGGTAATTTATATATATATAAAAAACAAAACAAGTTTATTTAGCTCACAGTTCTAGAGCTGGGAAGTCTAAGAGCATGGCACTAGTGTTTGGTGAGAGTCACGCCATGGCAGGATGAAAGGTGAAGTAAGCACACAAGACAGAAGAAAAATGGGCTGAATTAACACAAAAGCTAACTACTCCATCAATAGTGGTATTAAACTATTCATGAGGGCGGAGACCTCATGACTCATTGTCTCCGAAAGCACCCACCTCTTAACACTGCCACAGTGACAGTCAAATTTACAAAGTATAAACTTTCTGGGGACACATTCAAACCATAGCATTCCACTTTTGACCCCCAAATTTACATATTTCTCACATGTAAAATACTTTTATTTCACCCCAATAGTCCCGAAAGTCTTGACTCACTCCAACACCAACTAAAAAGCCCAAAGTCTGATTTAGATCAAATAAGAATATGACTCAAAACACAGTTCATCATTAGATAAATTTATCTGTCTGTGAGCTTGTGAAATCAAACCAAGTTACCTAATTTCACAACACAGTGATGGGACAAGTGAAAGATAGTCATTTCCATTTCTGAAGGGAGAAATATGCAAGAAAAGAGGGGTAATTAGTCCCAAGTAAGTTCAAAACCTGACAAAGAAAAACAACATTAAGTCTTAAAGCTGGAGAATAATCTTTCACTTTTGTCCCACTTTCTAGATATACTAGGATAAGTGTTGGGCCACTATGACCTCAGGCATCTCTGCTCCTGTGACTTTTCTGGGCTCAGCCAAAGCAGCTCTGCCACACTGGCATTGCATGCTGGTGGCCCCACAGTTCTGGGTTCTCAGCATGGCCAGGCTCCCATGGCGCAAGTAGGCATTGCCTCTTAATGGTCACACCTCTTAATACTGGTTACAATGGCAATTACGGTTTCAACACATAGAGAGACATATTCCAGCCACGACGCCAGGATATCATATTGCATTTGATTGTTATTATCCTCTCTCTATAGCCTCCTCTGGTCTGTGACAGTTCCTCAAGCCTTTTAAATATTTCATGACTGACAGTTTTGAAGGGTATAGGTAAGGTTTTTATATAATATCCCTCCATTTTTGTTCATTTGTTTTCCTCTTTTCATTATACTGGGGTTATAAATTTGAGAAAAGAAAATCTTAATAGTGGAATATCCTGCTCATCATATCCTATCAGGTGTACGTGCTATCCACATGACATTCTTGATGATGTATTAATTAGTGTTTGCTGGGTTTCACCCACTGAAAAATTACTTTTGCTCTTTCCCTTCCTTGTTTCTTTCTTTCTTTTTCTTTTTTTTTTTTACTCAAGAACATTTTATTTAAAAGTCTTTCATTTCCCCCAGTGAAGGGCATTGGTGTCTTTTTTTAAAATTTATTTATTTTACTTTAAGTTCTGGGATTTATGTGTTAAATGTGCAGGTTTGTTACATAGGTATACATGTGCCATGGTGGTTTGCTGCACCCATCAACCCGTCATCTAGGTTTTAAGTCCTATACACATTAGGTATTTGTCCTAATGCTCTCCCTCCTCTTTCCCTCCACCCCCTGACAGACCCCAGTGTGTGATGTTCCTCTCCCTGTCCATGTGTTCTCATGGTTCAACTGCCACTTATGAATGAGAACACACAGTGTTTGGTTTTGTTCCTGCATTACTTTGCTGAGGAGGATGGTTTTCAGCTTCATTCGCGTCCCTACAAAGGAGATGAGCTCATTCTTTTTTATGGCTGCATAACATTCCATGGTGTGCATGTGCCACATTTTCTTTATCCAGTCTATTATTGATGGGCATTTGGGTTGGTTCCATCTCTTTGCTATTGTAAATAGTGCTTCAATAAACATACATGTGCATGTGTCTTTATAGTTGAATGATTTATAATCTTTGAGTGTATACCCAGCAATGCGATTGCTGGGTCAAATGGTGTTTCTGGTTCTGGATCCTTGAGGAATCACCACACTGTCTTCCACAAGGGTTGAACTAATTTACACTCCCACCTGTTTCTCTGCATCCTCTCCAGCATCTGTTGGTTCTTGACTTTTTAATGATTGGCATTCTAACAGGTGTGAGATGGTATCCCATTGTGGTTTTGATTTGCATTTCTCTAATGACCAGTGATGATGAGCTGATGAATACCTGAATGGTATTGCCTAGGTTTTCTTCTAGGGTTTTTATGGTTTTAGGTTTTATATTTAAGTCTTTAATCCATCTTGAGTTAATTTTTGCATGAGGTGTAAGGAAGGGTATCAGTTTTTGTTTTTTGCATATGACTAACCAGTTTTCCCAACACCATTTATTAAATAGGGAATCCTTTCCCCATTGCTTGTTTTTGTCAGGTTTATCAAAGATCAGATTGTTGTACATGTGTGGTGTTATTTCTGATGCCTCTGTTCTGTTCCATTGGTCTATGTATCTATTTTGGTACCACCACCATACTGTTTTGGTTACTGTAGCCTTGAAGTATAGTTTGAAGTCAGATGGCGTGATGCCTCCAGCTTTGTTCTTTTTGCTTAGGATTGTCTCGGCTATACAGGCTCTTTTTGTTTCCATATGAAATTTAAAGTAGTTTTTTCTAATTCTGTGAAGAAAATCACTGGCAGCTTGATGTGAATAGTGTTGAATCTATAAATTACTTTTGGTAGTATGGTCATTTTCTTTCCTTCCTTGTTTCTTTAGAGTCTCTAAGTCCAGCCCAAATTCATTTAATAAGGGTGGGAAGGACTTCTACATACATTATTTGGAATTTTTGTATAAGAAAGGTATTTCTTCTATCCCTATTTATTATTTATTCATATTAATATGGTCTCATGTACATTTTTTTACATTTTTGGCTATGAACAAAATAGTATTTATTTTGCTGCCAATATTCTTCCAATTTTAGCCATGAGGAATCCTTTCAGGTTGGTTCCTGTGTCCCTTTAACATGTCCCATCCATTTATATTTTGAGAATTCTTTTAATTTTTGGCACTGCAAGATACTCCAAGCTCATTTTGTATTTTCCTTCCCCTATCCCTAGGAATAGCCATTTCTCCAGGGAACACTGGTTTCTTTTAATAAAGAATCTTATTTAGAAACTAACATTTAGGTTCTAGAATATTCATTTTTGTCACTTTTTTTTCTCCCTATATGCTTCAGTGTACATAGTTTCCACTGCTATGTTTCCAATGTGATTGATACTTTTTTTTTCTCAGTGTGAAATATGCAGTCAAAGACATCAGGGACATAAATGAGATTTTTCTTTCATATATTATAGTTTCATCACTAGTAGATTCACCATCTTCTCCTTAATATGTTCATATTTTCCTTTAAATTCTTGAACATTTTATGGTAGTTGTTTTAAACCCCTTTTTGCTAATTCCCTTATATCTGTCATTCCTAGGTCTATTTCCACTGACTTTGCCCCTTCTCTTTCTGCATGTATTTTCACCCTTAAACTCTTATCACTAGTTTGTCATTAGATGCTGAATATTATGAATGCCATATTGAGTGTCTGAATTTTGTTGACTTCCTTTAAAAAGGTTAATGTTGTTTTGCCAGGCAGTTAAGTGAGGTGCGGATCAGCTTAATCACTTCCTGTGTTTAAGCTTTGTAACATCGGTCTGGTGTAACGTTTACTTCAGGGTTTATTTACAACTAAGCCATTCTTTTATAGCAACTCTAAGAAATACTATGAGTTTTCAAAACATCTTCACATTGTCTGGTCAGAACTCGAATAGTTGCCAGTCCTGTGTGTTCTGAAAATTGGTTGGCTTATACTCACTTGCCCTTGCCTGGCTTTGTGTACTCTCTGGTCATATGAATATTTTTGTATTCAGATGAAGACTCAAACACACTCCTCTACAGATTTCTGGAATCTTTTTTCTACATCGTTTTATCTTCTCTGGTAATTCTGCTCCACAAATTCTAACCTCCACAAATTCTAACCTCTCGAGACTCTCCAAGTTCAAATCTGTTTCTTCAATTTGGCAAGATTACCGTGCTCTGTCTGGGGTTTCCTTCTCTACGTTCTTATTTGCAAAATGCTTCCTGGCAAAAAGTTAGGATATCCATAGGTTCACCTCGTTTATGTTATTTCTTTCATAATTAATAGTCCTGTACAGCCTATTGCCTGATAATAGCTATTTTAATATCCACTTTTTAGTTATTTATAGCAGGAGAAAATCTGATTCCATATATACCATCAAGGCCAGAAGGGAAAGGTATTTTCAGTTTTATTTTCAATATTCTTATTTTGTTTTGAAGAATTTCTTATATGTGCCGTTTATCTATATTTAGGCAAGTAGATGAACGTGATGAATGTGAGAATAAGTTTGTATTTAAAAACTAGAAAAGCAAACACTAACGTATATTTAACTGTGTTAGGTTTCCCTTTCAAATCCATAGTTTCAAAAGGACAAATTTTACCTGACATTCTTTAATTATTTGCAGTAAAAACCTCAATAGAAGCAGCAGTCTATAATTCATGTAAGGCTTTTTTAATTTTAATTTGTTTTTATAAGTCAGTGGTTTAAAGCAAAATAATCGGCCCACTCAATACACAGACGTGCATGTGCATGTGTGCGCGCACACACACACACACACACAGACACACACAGACTTTTTACTTGTTAAACTGTCAGATTTTTTCTTTTTAAAGATCCAGCTATTTGTTAGGTAAAACTGAATGCCAACACCTTTTAAAACATGATATTTTAAGCCGAAAAGTTAAGCTGTGGGAGTTTGGGAAACTTGCTTTAGAAATATAATTGCTTTCAAAAACATTTTCTAGGACTTGAATGTCACCAAAGGAATAAAAAATGAGGGTAAAAAAGGTAGACAATAATTCTGAAAGCAATTGGGGAAGAAAATTTTTTTAGTTTCACGATATTAAGTACATTGCTTCCTTTGCTTAGGCCGTGGCATGTTTTATTTTTCCTTTTGTTTGTTCACCACCATTAGATAAGAACCAAAATTTTAACCATTGGCATTAAAAACAAGAAGAAAATACTTGAATTCTGTTTGGTAATGGTTTAATTGATTCTATGCCTGTCCTTTAAGTGCACACTGGAATGGCAGGTAAGTCTGGCCTCTTAAATGCTGATGTGGTGTCAGGGGAATCTTGATCCAATTTTTCACTAGAACATAGTCTCTTATCTTAGTCTGACATTCTACTCCACTCGCCACTGTCAATGTCAGAGGAAGTGTCATTATTTGAACAATAGCATCTTCCAGAAGAAAAGACACCATGTTTACTTTTAAGAATGTCAGCCGTTGTACATTTAGAAGCATTTTCTGGGGTTAGCAGAAACATATTTGACTGGACTAAAAGCAAAACTCCTCTTCCATGATGAGAATCACAGACTCAAGACTGGAAAGACTTTTAAGAGGCTAACCAGACTCATCTCCTGCCTTCAGGTAAAAGTCTATATATATATATATATATACACACACACACACACATATATATATATATAGATATATATATATTTTTTTTTTTTTTTGCTGGGTTTTTAAAGTTCTCCATGACATACATTCTGCAAGTACTTTAATTATTTCTTGGGGATTCAATAATTTAAATTTTGTTTCTCATTATTTTGGTTTGCCTTCTTGTGATATACACTACACCAAAAGAATATTTGTTGGCAAATATACATTCAACTGCTTTGATCTCTAACCAGCAAAATTATATGCACAAATCCTATTCTTTGTGGTAGCTGGAAATGTTTTACTCCAGGAGTCATCAAACATTTTCTGTAAAGGGCCAGACAGTGCCTGTTGTACTGCTGGCCATGAGGTCTCTGTTGTAACTTCGTTACTCTACCGTAGTAGCATGAAAGCATCCGTAGAAAATATGGAAAGGAGTGGGCATGAGTGTGTTCCAATAAAAGTTTATTTACAAAAGCAGGCTATGGGCCAGGGCCTGAAGGCAATAGTTTGCTGATTCCTATTCTACTGTTTGGTCAAATCTACTGTTGGGAAAGAAAGTCATGTGTGTGTAGTCTTTTAACCTTTGCACTGTGGCACAGGAAAGAGCCTTGGGCCTTGATATGGTTTGGATGTTTGTCCTCTCCAAATCTCATGTTGAAATGTAATCCTCAGTGCTGGAGATGGGGCCTTGTGGAAGGTGATTGGATCATGGGGTGGATCTCTCGTGAATGGCTCGGCACCATCCCCTTGGTGATGAGTGAGTTCTCTCTAAGTTAGTTCATGTGAAATCTGGTTGTTTAAAATATCTGGGCCCGGCGGTGGCTCTCCAAGCACTTTGGGAGGCTGAGGCAGTAGAATCACCTGAAGTCATGAGTTTGAGATCACTCTCGCCAACATGGTGAAATCCCATCTCTACTATACTAAAAACACAAAAATTAGCCCAGCATGGTTGGAGGTGCCTGTAATCCCAGCTACTCAGGAGGTTGAGACAGGAGAATCACTTGAACCTGGAAGGTTGCAATGAGCTGAGATTGCTCCACTGCACTCCAGTCTGGGAGACAGAGCGAGACTCCATTTCAAAATAAATGAATAAATAAATACATAAAATAAAATAAAATAAAATAAGAAAATAAAAGAAAATATCTGGTTGTTTAAAATAATTTGGTGGCTTAGGAGTCTGGGGCCTCCCCCGTCTCGCCCTTGCCATGTGACATGCCTGCACCTGCTTTGCCTTCTGCCATGATTGTACGCTTCCTGAGGCCCTCAGCAGGAGCAGATGGTGCTGGAGCCATGCTGGTACAGCTTGCTAAACCATCGTCCAATTAAAACTCCTTTATTTAAAAATTACCTAGCCTTAGGCATTTCTTTATAGCCACACAAATGGCCTAACATGGACCTAGAACATTTCCTTACAAAGAGGTGAAGATGGCTGCCTGTGCTGGACATAACTCTTTGTTTTGGAATATTTTTTCCTGTTCCAGACTTGATGTCTACTTCTTTGTTCTGCCTAAGTGTGTGTATCATATGGCACCTGGCTAACCCCACGGCTATATGTGGTATATCTCCTCCAGTGGAGATGGAAGGGTCCTTGGCTTGTAGCAAAAGAGGAGTCAGTGCAAACCATCTTGTTGTGGTGGCTGCTGAGCAAGATCTGTTGACTGTGGGAGGATAATGTTCAGTATTGAAGCTGATCTTGCTCTTTTTTTTCTCTGTGTGAATAAAGTGTTGCTCCATCCAGTATCTGTGTGAGTCACGTCTTTCTTGGTGGCCCTGACACCTGAAAACCATGAAATGGGTAGACATGTCGGGACTACTGTTCCTGGTGGTAGGTGTTGCTATGCTCTTTGCTATCGTCTGTGCTGTGGGACTCTGTCTCCCCTGAGATGGTAATAGGTACAACTTGGTCAACACCTACATTTTGTTTGTTTTTTACTACTATTTGTAAGATCCAATGTTTTCTATAAAAATGTATTTTCTAAATGTGGGGTCAGGTAAAGAATTTGCTTTTGGCTAAACCTATTACTAAACTGTCCTACAACAGGCTAAGAGTTGCCAATGTCTATTCAGGGCTAATTCAGATTAGATTCTTATTTTTCCTTGAGAATCCTCGGGTATTAGATCAAAAAGACCTATTACATGTCAGTTAAAAAATAATTCTGAGTTATTTCACTGTGTCCCAGTACAACATTCTGCTGTTAATGAGGCATTCTATTATAAACATGGAAGATTAAATAAAAATAAATATTCATAATGTTTAAAATTAATAGAATAACATTTTTAAATAATGACATTTACTAAAGTATTTATTAAAAAGTAAACTTACTTTTATTCTGACCTGTGAAAATTTAGCTTTCATGTCCTTAATTTCAGCTATTATGATAATATTTTATCCAAGAAAATTTTTGTTTAAGAATATTAGTGAAAACTTCTACTTTTATATAAATAATGGTTTGGAAGGAAATGAGTGAAATTGTTTAGATTTAGATTTTTCCCATGTGTTTTCTCAGAGTAGTGGTGAAATTGAAAAATAAGCACTGTATAATTTAGACTTTGCAGTTCTGAAGATTTTCATTAAGATTTAGATTCTCATAGTAAGTTTTTACATAGTTATCTTGATGTAGATTTTCTATTTGAATCAACTTGTGAATTGACGAAATATTTTGAAAAAATAAAATATTGAGTGTATTTATTTGTGTTATTTAGAAATAGAAGAAATCATTTTGTAAGCTTGTTTAGAAATGTGACTACATGAAATTAAAAGGATAATCATCTATGCAACTTTTCATTCCATTTCAAGTTCTCTCCCTAAATTTCCAAGTTCCTTTTCATATCATGACAGGTAGAAGTGAGCATAATTCTGATAATACCTGTATTTTTATGTACACAATTGAAATAGACACTTAGATTTCTTTCATTGAACAATAGTAATCAGTTCTTTTTGGACATGGTGAATATTCCTATTTGAATGAGGATTAAATTCACTCTGTGTGGTTCCCTATGACAACTCTAGGTAAACCTTAATGAATCAGAGAGTTAAAACTTTGTGGCTCTAATGAAATAAAATACCTGGATCAGAAGGAATTCAGGATATGTCATACAGAGATTTTATTCAATGACTTTAATGGATAAACATAGCCAGTAAATAGTTTTAAAAATGAAAGAATAACATTAGTGTTTTCTGCTTATTAAACAAAAAACAAATTATAGACCTAATCCTTTTGGTGAAAAAGGAATATCTGTATTTGTAGTTGCATTAGCTCAGGCCACGAATGGATTACTTAGAATACTGGATGAGGTGATTTACTAACAGATCCTCTGTCAATATGAGAGAATAAAAAGACTTTATAAAATTAACAATGTATAATCTCATTTTATTGGTAAGATGAGAACGAATGCATGATATCATATTTGGAATATTTAACCTTGCCAAAATCCTGACAAAAAGCATTCATTATAATATTAAAAATAATTGACTTAAATTGTAAAACTTAACTACCTCTGTTTTCGTTATATATTGGCAAATTGTTGGTAGCTTTTGTATATTTCCAATATATGGAAATATTTTTATCTAATGAAAAATATCGCCATGATAAATGAATTATAAAAGAACTATTAATTTTCCTTGTTAAATACATTGTTACAGTAAGTTCTGACTATATACAACAAACAATCTCAATACATTGCATCAGAGGAATATAATCATACTTTTAAAAGATTTGATACTTTGTAAAAAAGAAGTGTTCTGTTTTTCATTAGGACTTCATCATTAATTACTTTATCTTACTTTCACCTTAATAAGGAGGATATAAATAGATCTCCTTAAATACAATATAAAGTAGTAATATTCTATTTTAATAGTATTAATCAAATCTGAATTACAAAGAATCAAAGCAATGGTTATACAGATATTTCATTCAACAACAACAACAAAATTAATTATAGCCGATCATCTGAATGACAGGAGCTGTGTTCCTATTTCCTGCACTTAGCACAGATCTGACCACACTAACCATATGAAAAAAGATTTGATTTATCTAGAGATTTCAACTGGAAAAGTTGCATGCATTTAATTAGATCTATTTTTATTTATTTGTAAAGGAGAAAAACTTCCTATTTCTTGTTCTAATGAATATTGCATGCTATAAACGGACAACCCAATATATATTTGGAGGAATTTGTTTTCTTAAAATATAAAAGTTATTATTCTACTTATATTTATTATAAAATCATAATTTTGGCCGGGCGCGGTGGCTCAAGCCTGTAATCCCAGCACTTTGGGAGGCCGAGACGGGCGGATCATGAGGTCAGGAGATCGAGACCATCCTGGCTAACCCAGTGAAACCCCGTCTCTACTAAAAAATACAAGAAAATTAGCCGGGCATGGTGGCGGGCGCCTGTAGTCCCAGCTACGCGGGAGGCTGAGGCAGGAGAATGGCGTGAACCCGGGAGGCGGAGCTTGCAGTGAGCTGAGATCCGGCCACCGCACTCCAGCCTGGGCGAGGCAGCAAGACTCCGTCTCAGAAAAAAAAATAAATAAATAAAATAAAATAAAATAAAATAAAATCATAATTTTATCAATACTAAGCAAAATTTTAAAAAATCTACAACCATTCTGAACAACACATCCTTTTTTAATTCTTTGTTTTCATTTTTAGTTTATGTCTAGTCATTCCCTATATATAAAATATACTCTAAGTTACATTAATATTTAAATGTTTTTATTTTTTCAGTGACTTTCTAATCATTTTACTTCTAGTTACATTATCATTTTAAATAATTTTATAATGTATTTTGCTTTGAACTAAATTTGTGTTGCCTTTACCATATTATGTCTACAAATTTTATTAACTAATGTGGCATTCAACATTTTTGTGAATACAGTATTTTAGGTTTTTGAGTTATTTAGAACTTGCCTAAACTAGAAAAATTACCAAGAGTAGTGTGGTTGAATGAATTATTATCTCCAACTATCTGCTCCTTCTTTGTGGAAGGATTATACGTCCACACTCTTTTCCACATGACTTGAGAGACCTTCCTAATAGGTAGTATAAAAAGTTTTTGCATCACTGTCAGAATTGTTTATATGACTTGTTTGGGGCAATAAAACAGAAGCTGAAGTAACAGTATGATAGGTCTGAGCAGAAGTTTTAAAAGAGATTATGTGCTTTGCGTTGGCACTTCTGTCATGAGAACAATGCTCCTCTTTGAGCTCATGCCCTAGATTAAGAATGCATGTGGAGCAGTTCTACAGGTGGAAACAAAACTGTAGTCTATACAGCAATCACGTGTATTGAGAAAGAAATGGCATATTATAAGTCACTGTGATTTGGGGTTTGCTTGTTACTGCAGCTGATTGACAGATATAGGATTAGTGAACCAAAGTTATTGAACATTATGTTGGCTCCTGACAGGTATTGCTGATTTGCCTTCCAAAAGATTTTGCACAAATGTATGCTGACACCAGAAACGTGTGGATATATCAGTTTTACCATGCCTTCCCTGTATCAGTTAGGGTTCAGTCAATAAAGAAAAGGCAAACTAGGTATTTTATTTTATATTTTTGAGACAGAATCTCACTCTGTCACCCAGGCTGGAGTGCAGTGGTGTCATCACTCACTGCGACCTCTGCTTCCCAGGTTCAAATGATTCTCATGCCTTGGCCTCCCAAATAGCTGGGAATACAGGCGTGCACACCACCATACCTGGCCTTTTTTTTTTTTTTTTTTTCCAGTAGAGACAGGGTTTCACTGTGTTAGCTAGGCTGGTCTCAAACTCCTGGCCTGAAGTAATCCACTCATGTTGGCCTTCCAAAGTCCTGGGATTACAGGTGTGAGCCACTGTGCCAAGCCCAACCTTGTTTTCTTTTTTTGAGATGGAGTCTCACTCTGTCACCCAGGCTGGAGTGCAGTGGCGTGATCTCGGCTCACTGCAAGCTCCGCCTCCTGGGTTCAGGCCATTCTCCTGCCTCAGCCTCCCAAAGTAGCTGGGATTACAGGCTCCCACCACCACGCCCGGCTAATTTTTTGTATTTTTAGTAGAGACAGGGTTTCACCGTGTTAGCCAGGATGGTCTCGATCTCCTGACCTCGTGATCCGCCCACCTCAGCCTCCCAAAGTGCTGGGATTACAGGTGTGAGCCACCAAGCCTGGCCCCAAACTAGGTATTTTAAAATGAGGGAGTTTAATATACACAATTAATTGCACAGATGTTAGAGGAGTGAAAAGCTAAATGGGAAAGCTGAGATAACACAGAATTAATAACTGTAGGACATAGCTGCCACTTCTAGCTCCCAATTCATAAGCTGAAGTCCTGTCCCTCAGTACCTCAGAATGGGCATGAATAGAGATAAAACTTATATTTTTATTTTTGTTTTATTTTTTGAGATGGAGTTTTGCTCCTGTTGCCCAGGTTGGAGTGCAATGGCGCCATCTTGGCTCACTGCAATCTCCACCTCCCAGGTTCAAGCGATTCTCCTGCCTTAGCCTCTCTAACAGCTGGGATTACAGGCACACACCACCACACCTGGCTAATTTTTTGTATTTTTAGTAGAGACGGGATTTCACCATGTTGGATAGGCTAGTCTCAAATTCCTGACCTCCGGTGATCCACCTGCCTTGGCCTCCCAAAGTGCTGGGATTACAGGTGTGAACTACCACGTCCAGCAGAGATTAAGCTTTTGAAGAGGTGATTAATTTCAAATGAGTTCTTTAGGGTGGGGTATAATCTAATCTGACTGGTACCCTTATAGAAAGAGGAGATTAGGACACAGACATAGCCATACTCATCTGAGTATACAGAGGGAAGGGGTGGGGTTTATCCAAACTTTGGAGTCAGAAAGGCTTTGCAAACCTTGAGCTTGACCATGAGTTTCTGAAGGTGCTTCTAAGGAGGTATGATGTGGCTGATCAGAAGTACTGAAAAAAGCCAAAGTAAAAAATGAACTTCCTTAGCTAATTCTGGTGGGAAGTGCAGGATTACATCACTAAGGAACACGACAAGAATAGATTTTTAAAAATGTGTAAACTTTGTTCACTTGGGCTTTTCGCCCTCAGTTAAAAAGAAGGAACAAGGATCTTAGTGATGACAGGTGTCAAACTTTTTAAATTTTCTTTATATTTATTTATGGGTCACTCAGCTCTTATATGAACTTTTCTATATCTAGTGACAGCCATTATCCTGCAGTCTCCATTTAATTTTCTTCCTGCATGGTCTGTTTCCTTGAGGATGCTTTATTATGTCGTTTGTTTCTCCATCTCGTTACAGACTTTTCTCAGTTGTCTGGTAATCTTAGATTGTCTGCTTCTGATTTACGAATGGGAGTCTAAGGAGATGGTAGAAAGGTCATAGTATTTGTATGTATATAGGTAGTGAAAGTTGGAAGTGTTTCCTAAAGGGTGATCTAAGATGGAGCATTTGCTGGCAAACACCCCAACACCCCCATGGTCATTACCCTTAGGTGTTTCCTTTTGGGATGATTTATTTCCCAGAGAGGAGTCCTCAGGCTCCTCTTTGGAGCGTAAGGGTTGGGCTAGCAGCATTCTGGAACTTGAATGGGGGAAGGGCACTGGAAGGTGTTACATTTGGCATTCAGTAGGTAAATGGTCATCCTATGCCTTTGATGGTTGCAATTACCTATGCTTTAATATCTTCTGAGAATAGACACCAGGTCTTCTTCCAGCTTAGAAGGGGAGGGAATAATAGGGTCTCCAACCACTTTCATACTGTCTTCTTATTTTAACTACTCCCTTCAAAATCACTTAAAATTCCTAAGCTCACTGCTCATTATAAAGTACAACTCCAATCAGTCTGCTTTAATGCTGGCATAGGATTTGGCTTTCTTTGTTCTATTAAGTCAGTTACCAATTCTCCATCTGCTTTTTAGTTTCTAAAATCATGTTACTGTTGTCTTCTCTCACGTTCACCCAATTGTTATGGTTTTATAGTTTTAAAAAATCCTTTTCATGAAGTTATACTAGAGTTTCGAGAGAGACTGAATTGACTACAGTCTCTTTGGAACCAATTCCAGTCAGGTTTCCATTCCAGCTATTCCATGAAACTTCTCTTGTCAAAGTCAGTGATGACCTTGACCTGGCAAAATCAGTAGTTCGTTTTTTAAATTATATTTTACCTGACCACTTAGTATTCAGTAGAGTTGATCACTCCCTCTTTGAAACTCGTTTTTTTTCACTGGGTTTCCAGGACTCCACACTTTTTCTTTCTGTATAATTGATAAGTTACCCATTCTGTCTCTATTGTATCTTCTTCTTCTTTTTCTTTCCGGTCTGTAATGATTGGAATACACTAAAGTTCAGCCTCTGGAACTCTACTTTTTTCTGTCAACACTTGTTTCCTAGGTGATCTTATTCAATGCAGTGTCTTTAGGCCATAGCCATGTATTAGTTTGCTAGGGCTGCTGTAACAAAACACAGTCTATCTTCGATGGTTGAACTTAGATTTTTTTACTTTATAGTGGTGTGCAACACACATTCAGTATAAACTACTCCAATTACCAATAAAACCATTCTATTTTTTACTTTCAGTAGAGTATTTAATAAATTACAAGAGATACTCAGCACTTTATTATAAAATAGGCTTAGTGTTAGGCAATTTTGTCTGATTGTAGTCTAATGTAAGTGTTCTGAGCACATTTAAGGTAGGCTAGGCTAAGCTATGGTGTTCAGTAGGTTAGTTGAATTAAGTGCATTTTCAACTTATGATATTTTCAGATTATGATGGTTTTAATGGAACATAGCCCCATCGTAAAGTGAGGAGCATCTGTACCACAGACTAGGTGGCTTAAATAATGAAAATTTATTTCTCAGAGTTCTGAAACTTAGAAGTCCAAGATCAAGGAATCACAGGTTTGGTTTCTCCTACAACATGTCTTGCTTATAGATGGCTGCCTTCTCTATGTATATACTAACATGAGTATGGCTGTGTCTGTACCTAATCTCCTCTTTTTATAAGGATACCAGTCGGATTGAATTATGGCCCACCCTAAAGAACTCGTTTGAAATTAATCAACTCTTCAGTTTTATCTCTATTTATGCTGAGGTATTGAGGGATAGGACTTCAACTTACAAATTTGGGAGCTGGGGTGGGAGACACAATTGAGCGGACAGTCTACCTATAAACCAAAATCTTTTAAACTTATATGTGCAGTTGCCATCTTTCTCCTAAACAGCAGGCTTTATTTTTCATTAGCTTTTGTGACTCTCCACTTGCAAATCTAATGAGCATCTCAAATTCAAGATGTCTCAATAAGAACTCTTGACTTACCTTTCCCAAATTTTCTGCCATTTTCTTCCAATTCAGAAAATGGAACCACCGTTTATCCAGTTCTTCAGCCACACCCATATCTAAGCCATCAGCAAGTTCTGTGAACTCAGCATCAAAATCCGTCTGGAATCTGTCCTATCCTGTTATTCTAAGACAAGTCAACACTGGCTAACACCTGGACTCTTTTAAAACTAGCTAAGTGAACTCTGCTCCCAACCTTAAAGTGATCAAAGGATTTATACATTTTAAAAATGAATGTGGCTGAGGTGAAAAAGTTTTTGGATAGGATTTTTCAGATGATAACTTTTATTTCTATGTTTAAATATGAAAATATGTTCAACCCTGTGTCTATATACGATAGTCAAATTTTCAACCAAATTTTATTAGTTGACTCTATCAAGATTGTTACTACCCTTAGAAAGTAGGTAAGACTGGGGAGAAAACAAAGATAGATTAGCTTTCTATTTTACCTTTAATTTCCTCTGTTAGATTTAACTATATATATATATATATAAAACTATATATACATATATTTTCTTCATTTACATATAGCCCATTTATAACTTAGCAACCTCAGCATACATTGAGTAAAAAATCATTCTGTATTAAGATTATATTCACATCCACAAATTTGTTTGAATAGTTTGACTGATGAACAGTCAAATCAGTCCAAAAATCAGATATCACTAAAAAAAGTTGTCAGTTAAAAAAAGTTAAGTATTTTCTTAAATGTAAAACTGTTATTTGACTTACAACTTTCTTTTTAGACCAGTGGCCTTTATATTTTTTACTCTTTAAAAATATGTTTCACAAAGGTATATCTTACATATAGAAATTTGCCAATTGTAAGTGACAATTTGATTTGTGAGTACTGGTAGATAGTTAACCACTGCTACAATTATGACAATATAACATTTCCAACATCCTTAAATTCCCCTTATATCCCTCTGCAGTCAATCCCCTACCCAGGGCCCATCTCTGGCCACAACTTATCTGTTTTGTTTACTCTTGCCTTGCATTTTCTAGTATTTAATAAAAACTGAATGATGCAATCTGTTGTTTCTGTTTGCTTTCATGTAGCATGATTCTTTTGTGACTCATCCATGTTGATGAATGTTCTAAAACCCACATTATATTGCTATTATTCCTGCTTTAGTTAATTGCCTTAGCAAAATTATTAAATGGAAACATTTTTATTTAGTTATATATTTACCATTTTTGGTGCTCTTCATGCTTTGTGTGGATTGAAATTTTTCTGCTACAATGTTCCTCCTCCCTGAAGAATTACTATGACTTTCTTATAATACAGGTCTGTTCATGATTAATTCTCTCAGTGTATTGGTCTGAAAATATTTTTTATTTTGCTTTCATTTTTGAATGAGATTTTTACTCCTTAAAACTTCTTGATTAACAGATAAATTTTTCGGACCAGATCTTTAAAAGTATTATTTTATTGTCTTTTGTACTGCATAGTTTCCAGCAAAAAATCGGCTGTAAATCTTTATCTCTTTCCTCGAAACATTGATGTCTTTTTTCATTTGGTTGCTTCAAACAATTTTCAACTTAGAACTGTTTTCAGCAACTTAACTATAATGTGTTTAGGAGTAGTTTACTTACGTTTATTCTGTCTGGGGCTTGTTGAATTTTTAGATGTATGAATTTATAGTTTCATCAGATTTGGAAAATATTTAGCCATTATTTCTTTAAATATTTTTTTCTGCCTTCAATACCTCTTCCTCTAGAGCTCTAATTATGAGAAACAGATAATTAATATTTTCCCACTGAATATTAATGCTTGGTTCATTTTGTGGTCATTTTTTCTCTATTTCACTTTGGATTGTTTATATTGCTATGTTTAGAAATGCCCTGATCTTCATAATGTCTCATATACTGTTAATTGCATCCACTGTGTTTTCATTTCATATATTATACATTTTTAAAACTCAAGATATTCTTTTTTTGCTTTTTAGATATATTTCATTTTTCCTCATTATGTACATGTTTTCTGCTACGTAGGTGAATATATGTAGCATGTTTATAGTAGCTCCTTCGATGTCCTCTTTTATTACTATTCTATCATGTCTCTCATTTTTGCACTAGTTTTTACTTTATTTTAGCTAATTATAGATCATATTTTCATGTTTCTTTGTAGGTCTATTAATTTGTGTGTGTGTTTTTTTTTTTGGTTAGACATTGTGAATTTTACCTTGTCATATTCCTCAAAATAGAGTTGGATTTTGTTCTGGCATAAGACTAAATTCCTTGGAATCAGATGAATACTATCAAAGTTTGTTTGTAAGATTTGTTAGGTCAGGTCCAGAGTTGTCTGTAGTCTTAGGCTAATTCCATTCCGCTATGAATGAGATATTCTTTTGAGAAGTTTATCTAATACTGCTTATTTTCCTATTTCTTTCCAATCAGGCCAGTGAGGATATGAACTATTCCCATCACGATATCAGCCTCTGGAATTGTTCTGAAAACTCTTTTCCATTGGTTCTTTACCCAGCCTAAGGTAGTTTCTCTCACATATTTGCATCTCAGCATAAAGCCAAAAACTAGAAAGTATCCCCTGTGTAGAATTTAGAGCTCTCTTTCTGTGTATCTTCCTCCTCTCCAGTAGTCTCTCCTGCAAAGCTGTCTTGTTCTTCCAGAGCTTCAATATGTGATTCCTTAATGTAGTGAGATATCTGGACACTGAGGGTCTCCTGCCTGTGTTGCTGCTTGGAAATTGCCTCCAGTAAAATCGAGGGCTCACTTTATTTTTTTCTGTTTTATTCAGGGATCACATTCATCAATCATTTGTTGCTGAAAGCTTAAAAAAAAAAGTTTTTTAAATTTATTTTGTCCAACCCTCTAGTTGCATGATGCAGGAGAATAAATTTGGTCTCTGCTCCTTTACTTTGTTCAGAAGTGGAAGTCCTGTATATATTTAGCTATTTGTTTGTTTGCTTGCTGATTTTACTAGTAATCTATTAGTTTTAATAGAAAAGGGATTTTGATAGTGTGGCATACATTACATGAATAATTAATAGTTATATCACGAGTTTAAGGGCATGTTATTCCTAAATATTTTTAAAATAAAATGGTGATAGATGAAAATTAAATACAGCAACACATGAATTTGCCTTCAGGCTCCATGGAGGATGGATTCCCCGAGGTATGAAAGTTTGCAGAAGCTCCTGTCTATGAGTGTCCAGATTCGCAATGAGTTTATAAGTCTGCTTTGGAAGAATTATTAGGTTGCAGCCCACCTTGTACACCATTAGCACCTTCATCATATCTTAGTATATCTAAGAATCTAAAACATTGTTAAAAAAATGAAAACTGTAGTACTTAAAATTTTTTTTATTTCACAACAAAGATTTCTTTTTAAAAGCATAGTATATTGTTTAGTATAAGCCTATTGAACGCAGGCACGTGTTTTCTTTCTCATCTTTCTTTTTTCTTTTAGTTCTTTCTTCCTTTTTTCACTCATTCCTCTCATTTTCTTTAACAATAGCCTCGTGAAAACTTTGAGATGTTTGGAGATAATGAGCTTGAAAAAAATCAATGTTTATATTCATAATCTAGATCACTATTCAGAGGTTATTTCAGTGGCAGCACAGTGGCCTATGCTATTTACCTCCTCAGCCCACATAATAAAGGGAAATATTCTCTAAATATTCACTCTACCTTCATTTAAGAGCTTTAGCTATTTCTCCCAAACACATAACATGTTTTTGTAGTGTATTTCTGAAGACACATTTTCTGAAATATGCATTAGACAGACTTCCTGAAAGATTCTCAAGAGATTCTGAGGTCTTCTCAAACTACTCACTAAAATGTGTAGCCTTTTAGCAATTATGGAAGTAACAACAAGTACTAGCTTGAATTTGATAGAATGCTAAAGTTTGTTGAACTTTAAACAAAAATATAGACGGGAACATCAAGTAAAAATGTTTCTCATTTTCACTGTTGCTTCAACAATTCTAACTCTGATTATAAATAACCTGGGTGCTGGCCACATCCTCCTGCCTCTGGAGATCTGAAAATCTTGTCCCAACTTCTATTCATAGAGTTATGATAGTTCATATCCCTCCCAATGCTTTTTTGATTTACTTATATCTTATTTCCACTGCCTTTCTCTACCTATATGCTTCTGTATCCAAGGATGCTGTCTAGATTTTACCCTAGCGCAAACATAGAAATATGCAGCTCAGTCTCTTCCCCATTTTCGATGAGAAGTTCAATGACAGACAATGTCTCATGTTTCTAGTAATTTTACTGAAGTGTTATGAAGTTACAGGAAGTCACTGCATTAAAGCCATTACCTTCTAAACTCCACTCTACTTCCAAATGAGTCGTCTCACATGCCAGTCTTTGGGGCAGTAGTCTAGCCCTTGTGCTTAATACTTCTTTCATAGAAAGCATTCTCTCTAAGCTGCACTGACTGCTCAAGCACTCTAGAATTCAATAAATAGTGTCTCTTCATTGTTATGTATAACTAGAGACTTTTATTACTTGTATACTTTGTAATCTTCCTGGAGACATGAGTAGGAGATTTAAAAAATAATGCTAGTGTTTTTGCTCAAATCTGCAGAAGAGGCTCTCATAGCAGTTCCACAGGCGCTCCTCACTACTATCAACTTTCAACCTCCTCCTGATACTCATAGATGGCCAGTGGGCTCTGCTTGGCTGTATCTATTTGTATTTCAACTGATTTAGCTAATCAGCTTATATATTGGCCGGTTCAGTCAAAATAAGTGTCCGTCGGTGCATTCATTTTCTGTGTGAGGCCTGGTAGTTTATTCCATTGTGTATGAAAAGCACTCAGATTACCATTGGTCTGTTCTGTTCTTTCTTGTATTCTGCTGGTCATATAGAAAAGTAAGAATGAAAGATAGGAGGATATGGAGTACACATTGAAATAATAGTTACATTCTTCCTGGAGTGTTCTTTACTCCTCTGGTGAACCTGAAAATATGATACTTGCTCTTTAATGCCCAGTTTTTGGGGTAGATATTTCCATAAATCTATCATCCCTAAGAAGTAGAATTGGCTTTGTTATTATTATATATATTTCATATATTAAATATCCATAGATATTTTCTCTATCTATGATTTATCATCAAGGATATTGTTGTCTTCTTAACAATAAGGATTATATCTTGGATTATACAGACTCAGAATCTTGTACCATATTCTCAGTATATGTCCATGGATTTACTGAATAAATAATGATAATATTTAATATGTGACATAAATTGAGTAGAACATATAAAGGTAAAGATTAATGTTGGACAAAACACCTAAAGAAAGGTTCATTAGAAAAGATACTCTAGAATTGAGCTTTGGGAAATAAATAGGATATATTTAGATGGAGAAAAATACCAGAGCATTCTGCAGAAAGAAGTATAAAGGGATGCAAAGATGGAAATTGGGTTATCATGCAGGGCATTAAGAGGACTAAGGTGATTTGGTGGAAGGTACATTTTGGAAAGTTTTAAGAAATAGATTTGGACGTGTCTAGATGAGCTAGATTATCCAGAGCTGTGAACTGATGGCAACAATATTTAGATTTAATGTAGTAAGCAATAAAAAACTACCAGTAATATGATTTGATTATTAAATCTCTGTCCTTTTCTCAACCAGGAGTAGGACTGCCTTGAAAAATCTAGCTTTATTTCTTATTTTGACTATAAGCAGCTAGGAATGACTAAAGCTGCTGAATGGTATAAAATGTGGAAGAATGCAAATGGCCTTATAATATGATAATTCAATTTTGCTCACTAGCACTCTTTTCTTGCTCTCTGGCTGTGAATGCCAGGCCTCTGAACCTGCCTGCTTGCCTGCCTAAACTGATAGCACCACCAGCTTCTTCCACTTTGGACTACATTGGCTAAGAACTCAGAAAGAATGGAGACTTGGAATCCAATAGGGAAACTATGAGAATAATCCAAATGAGATGGAGAAAGCTTGAACTTACAGTTGTGTTAGTGGGAAGACAGAAGAACTAGATAAGGAGACGAGTCAATGGAATAACTGACAAGACTTAGTGATATAATTTAGGATAGTCATGGCAATGAGAAAAACGATGGTATAATTGATGATGATAGTAGAGTACGAACTGATTTGGGTGGGTTAGAGAGAGACCATGAGTTAGGTTTTACAGATGTTCCATTTATGGTGAAGACACATCATCTAAAAGTAATGTAGTATGATTCAGTAGATTGAACAAGAGATTTCTCAGGAGCAAAAAGAAGTCCAGTGGGGTTAATTGGAGTTCAGAAGACAGGATGCATACTTTCGTAGAGGTGATAATTGAAGTTATGAGAATAGATGATCTCTCTTGGAAAGAATGAAGATGGAGAAAAACAGAGAAGTCATCCTAGTATTTTGGTATTGAATGCATCATTGACCCTAAATGCAAATAAATTAATGTCATGTTGATTCCCTTAATTGAAGACTTTTCTATAAAAAATGATTATAAGCAAAAACACTTAGGCAGAGGCTAGACCCTTTGTTAGAGGCTGAGGCACCATGAGAGAGAGAGATGAAAATTGGTCCCAGTGGTAGAGATCTTACTACAGAAATGGTGAGCACCAATCACTGTGAGCAGCTGCAATATTGAAAATAAGCTGTGTTCTTCACGCAGAAATCTGCCAGCAACCTGAATGCATGTGGGGGTCTCTGGAAGAGGAGAAACAGAAGAATACATTTTTGAAAATCCATCTCCGAAAGGCATTTTTTCTTATTGGCAACGGACTAAAGTTTGCATAACAGAGGGAAAAGTATAGACAGCCAGGAGACAATCTGCATCATTTTGTAGGACCAAGAAACCTTCAGGCTGGAACCACAGACAATTTATTGTCCCAGAAACCTGTGAGCAAGGTCTCTCTCTCTGTTAAAGCAGGCGGCAAGAAGCTTTAGTGGGCTTTGCAGGAGATTGTAGTTATAAAAAAAAAAAAAAAAAAAGCTTACTGACAATGCCTGAAAGCGTTCCTGCACTTCAGGTACTCTCATGTGGTCTATGTAAGCCACCTTGGAGAGTAGAAAGCATGACAATTCATGTGACCCAAATGATTTGTAATTGAATGATACTTGTGAGCTATTTATTCAGAGTGAGCTGGAAAAGGAATTTGATAGGCTGTCTTCTACTAAAGAAATTAACTGATCAAAGATATAGAAACAACCAAATGTTGGGAACTTCACTTACTCAGATAAATGCAATATTCAATGATTCATATATTTTATAATTTTATAAAATTATATAATTTATATATGTAAAATTATATATTCATATATTTTATAATTTACAAAAATATATATATCATCTCACCAGCAATGAAATCTTTTAATGTTTTAAAAATAAGTGTACATTTGTAATAATGGTACCTAATAGCTGACTTACGCCTTTGACTATGAGGAACATACTTTTACGTACTCCCCATGTTAGAATTTTTTGAGATGTAAACCTGGAGTGAAATGACTTTCAGTGTTTAAGGTATGCTTGCACCAGTTGACATTCCTGCTGATGGTGGAGCAGGTTATATCTCTACAACCCTTTCAGCACTTGTGAATCTAAACGTGGTCAAGTATTACCTTATGGTTTCAATTAACATGTCTTTGATTCCTAACAATCTTGAGAATCTTTTGTATCTCATCTTCTGTAAATTGTTCCTTTATATTGCTCATTTTCTTTTCCTTTATTTTTGTTTTTAAAATAAAAACAATTTTTGAGACAGGGTCTTGCTCTGTCACCCAGGCTGGAGTGCAGTGGCACAATCTCGGCTCCTTACAACCTCTGCCTCCAAGGCTCAAGTGATCCTCCTGCCTCAGCCTCCCAAATAGCTGGGACTATAGGCGCACACATGCTATTGCTCTAGTTTTCAGTTTAGCTCCCATCATGCCAGAGGGTGCCTCTTCCAAATGCATGGAGCTAGCGGGCTTTGCCAGAATGTTTGTATACCAGAGCAAAGGCTGACTGGGTTTTCTTAGTGCCCCCTCATACATGTTTATCCATGAAGTACTGTTCTAAGGCTGGAAAGTTTTTCACTCAACTTTTCTTCCTTCAACCTCTAATTTCCTCTTTAATTCTGTGTTTTCATAGAGGTGGGATTTCGCCATGTTGCTTAGGCTGGTTTACTGATTTTCCCATGAAATTCCTGTGTAGTTTGTTGATTGTCAGGAACTCCTTATAATTGGGATATTAATAATTTGTTGTTTTTAATATTGCAAATGTCTTCTGTATCATCTTTATATTTATGATCTCCTTCATTGAAAGACAATTTTAATTTTTACTATTCAGGCAATGAGTTATTTTAAAAACTCTATGATACATATTTTTGTAACTTAAGCCATTTAGTATATTCAGGATATGGAGAAGAAGTCTCGCAAACTTTTTTTTCTTCTAGTTTTTGAAGCATGTGATATAAGAACATTTTACCCTACTTTGTAAAAATATCTACTTTGGAACAAAGTGATAACCCACAAAATGTCTCGAAACTTCTTGGTTTAGTTAATGGTCATGATTTGTTTCCAATATTTTGTTATAAAACATTTCAAGTATACAGAAGAATTGAAAGTATTGCCATGAATATCCACATAGCCACAGGCCATATTCAATAATTATAAACATTTTTCTACTTTTGCTTTAACTATATATTTTCACTTCAGAGTAAAGCTGACAATTTCTTTGAATTCTCTTTTCTCCTTAGAATATGTGCCACTAAGGTTATACAGTCACAGCGTTCTGTTTAGATAATACTGAAAGATTTATTTTTCCTTGTCTCTCTCTTTGTTGTCATGTTATCAGTTCGGTAAATAATTGGTTTATTTGTTTCAGCTTGCTTTAAATTTTTAGACTTAGTATGTTTCAAATGTCAAAATGATATAAAATAATATATTATTGAAATCTGCTGTCATTTCAATCATCTCAACTCTGTCAACTCCTTTCCTCATAGGTGACCATTTTTATTGTTTTTGGTTCTATTGTCCATTGTTTCTTACAAAAGTAAGCAAATACATATTTTTCTATTTTCTTTCTTACACAAAAGTGTAATCAAATATTCATTGCTCAGTACTTTTGATTCTTTCCATCCTAACAATAATACCCAATATCACTCCATATCAGTGCACTGAAATCTTTTTCTTTTTTTTTATGGTCACATAATACTACATTATGTCCATGTATCATAGTTTATTTAACCAGATGGCTAGTAATGGACATTTGGATTATTTTGAATTTTTTTCATACATATAGAGGTACGTCTTCGTGGTAGATTTCTTAGAGGCAGAATTTCCTGATCTAATGACATAGATTTCTTTAAGATAATGTGAATTCTATGGGGATTGTAACTATTTGTACACTGTTCAGCAGTATAGGATCGTTTCTGATTCTCTGCAGCCCCACCGTTAGAGCGTGTTTTCAAACTTTTGGAGTTTTGCCAATCTGATAGGTGAGAAATTATATCTCATTGTAGTTTTAATTGGTGTTTCTCTTATTACAAATGAGGATGATTATCTTTTTATATATTTGACAGTTTATATCTTTTGGGAACCTCCTCTCCCATTCTGTCTATATGGCTGGGGAGGGCCTCATTAGGTTAAGTTAATCTGCATATCTTATTCCCTTCACCACAATGATTGGTTCAGAGACAGACAATTGGCATGTTTTGAGCAAGTAAAGTCAGTTCTAGAACAGGATTGTGCTTTTTCTTGCAGACTACAGGACTGATTCACATTTTATTCACATTCCTTACCTCATGGGAACAAAGTCATTACTTCCGCTTTTTGCACTGCCAATTTTTTAATACATTAAACAAATTATTATTACTTACTATATTTCTTAGTATATTTGAACTATGTGGAAACCAAACAAGCATATTAAGTGTAAAGATTGATCAAGGCAAGAAGATAAGTTACATTTTTGTGTGTGTTTTTGCTTATATTTTTTATTCTGAATGATAGTTTCTGTTACAGTGATTTAGATTACTATACATTTTTAAGAGACGTCTTATAAAAATAATTATTTCAGCTTAATTTATCTTATAAAATCCAAAATAAGACATCCAGAAATGGTTTAGTGGACCCTTCAGTGATAATCATTTTAAAGAGCATTGAATATTTTACTCACAACAAATAAAATGTGGTTTTAAAAATAGAAACTCTTACAAAGTTCTTAATATATTTGTTGTGAATATTAACTTTTGTAGATCATTGTCCTTTATGTCTTTCATCTGTAATGTATAGATGAAACAATGCATGCAGTAAAGGCATTGTGTTTAAAAGTGATTTAGGCATTCTGGAAAAACCTTGCATTTAGTAAAATTGTACTTAGAGGAAAAAGAGGAATAGGGGTGAACCACTGAAACTCTAGGCAACTCTGTTTCCATATCACTAGCAAAAATAATAACAACTCTGAGAACACACTAATATACCCTAAAAGATATGTCACACCCCAATAAATTAAAGAAATAACATGGCATTGTAGGACTTTATATTTAAAAACAGATGAAGGTAGCTTGTTGGAAGGAAATTTAAGAAAGTCTTGAGGTTGTTATGGAGACAAATGCAGAGTGCACAAAATCAAGAAAAATCCAAATACAAATTTCTCCAAGACAAATCATGTGACCAAACTGAGTGGAAAGAAAGAATGCCAAATGGTCCGGCATTGAGTACAGCAGTATATTCAGTTTTACTGGTAGTTGCACTTCTAATGCTTTGCCTTTTGCTAATGCTATATGTGGCATGAAATAGTAATGTGACATGAAAACTATTCTTTATACTAACATCATTTTTCTGTTCACTGAGCCACCTGTGAGCTAATTCCTGTTACAGAGACATATTACTTGAAAAAAAAATTACTTAATAGTCTACCTTGAACAAAATAGTAACAGCTTAAGCTTCTTTCATCACTATCCTCATTTAAAATATGCATCATTTTGATAGTCTACTGATCACTAAAGTTTAAGTTTTATATATCTAAGAGATTTTCAGTACACAGTGCCAATTTGTCAATGAAAATCCATAGAAGACAAGAGAGTGTGCATTAAAATATTTACATTATTATTGTTATTAAATATTTAAGAATCCGAAAAAATATAGTTTCCTAAATAAAAAATATAATGAATGTGAATATAGATCATTTTATTAACTTCACAAAACTTAAAAGTTTCACAAATGTTCTGCATAGTCATATTTCTCTTTTTTTTTTTTTTTTTGAGACGGAGTCTCGCTCTGTCACCCAGGCTGGAGTGCAGTGGCCGGATCTCAGCTCACTGCAAGCTCCCCCTCCCGGGTTTACGCCATTCTCCTGCCTCAGCCTCCCGAGTAGCTGGGACTACAGGCGCCCGCCACCTTGCCCGGCTAGTTTTTTGTATTTTTTAGTAGAGACGGGGTTTCACTGTGTTAGCCAGGATGGTCTCGATCTCCTGACCTCGTGATCCGCTCACCTCGGCCTCCCAAAGTGCTGGGATTACAGGCTTGAGCCACCGCGCCCGGCCCTCATATTTCTCAACATAGGGTATTTATCTTTATGCCAACATTTTCAAACCAAATCTTGTAAGAAATGACTAAAGTATATTAAGTTTGGCCTTCTTAGATATGCTTTAACATGTGTTTAGTTCTGATAAATTATATACCGTTTTGTACCTAGAAAACTGTATGTGTTAAAAAAAAAAAAAGTATTCACTCTCCCCACCATGTTCTTTGAAAGATTGTAAACAATTTTTTTCTGAAAATAAATGAATAAAAGAATAATCCTTGTCCATTGGGAGCTTACTGTCTACAATGGAAAATAAAATTTCTATACTATGTGGAGTTCTGTGGTAGAGTCAATACAAGCTGTCCCAATAGAGATGGTGAGAATCCATGCTTGCCTCAGTGATACATAGCAAAAGGCTTTCCAGAAAAGATCATGCTGAGGCTAAACGATAAGATAAAATAATAGAGTATGACAAGAGTAGAGAAGCACATCCAGACAGAAGGAGATGAGTAAGAACTTGGCAGAATGCAACTGGACAATATTTCTGCAAGGTTGCAATGTAAACTAAATGGGAGAGTGGAAGAGTAGAGGAAGCAGGAGACATAAAATTAGATCACAGAATACCTAGTGTGCCAAACAATTGCACTTACCCTAATAGATTTTGGGCAGTGAGATAGTGTGTCAGTTGGATGCCTCTGGCAGGTAAGTGGAAAATGGATTATGAGTAAGGGACCCACCCTGAGAACTTTAACACTTTTTAAATATTGCTATTATATAGTTGTGACTGATCACAATGTAAAAACTGTAACGATTTTACATTGTTTTAATTAGATATATTCATTATGAATTAATAAAGCATATTCATTATCTCTTCCTAAACCGATCTTCCTGAGGGAGAGTATACCTTATCCTTATGTATGTATGTATGTATGTATGTATGTATGTATGTATTTTTATAGAGACAGATTCTCCCTCTGTCTCTCAGGCTGGACAGCAGTGGCAGCAAGATCATAGCTCACTGCAACCTTGGACTCCTGGGATCAAGTGATCCTCTCACCTCAGCCTCCTGAGTAACTAGGATTGTAGATGTGTGATACCACACCTGACTAACTTTACATTTTTGTAGAGATCCAGGTCTCCCTATGTTACCAAGATTTGTCTGGAATTCCTAGCCCCAAGCTACCCTCCCACCTTAGCCTCTCAAAGCACTGGGATTATAGCACAGTGCCTGGCCTCCTTACTCATTTTCATGGGTAATAATAATGGTTACTATTCAGAGATTGCATTCTGTTTTCTAGACAATGTGGAAAGGACTTTGAATATTTCATCTCACTGAATTCTTGTGATAAGATTCTAACTCTTAGCTGTTAATGCACTCACAGCCTTTAAACATTACCATCTGAGACTCTAGTCATTATGGAACAGAGAACATTCATCCTTTCTCCAATTGTTCAAATTCCAGACCTACACAATCCATGAGCATAGTAAAATGGATGTTTTATGATACTAAGTTCTGGGGTAGTTTGTTACACAACAATAGTAACAGAAAAAAAAAAAAAAAAGGAACTTTCATGCTTTGCACTTTATTTTGATGGAGAATCTATCTGTATAGCTTTGTTATCAGAGTTGGATAATCTTTAGGTAATTATTTATATTTTTTTCTGTATTTTCACCTAGTTTTTCCCCTCATTCGCCTAAGTGGCAAGTTTCTCAGAGGAGATAGATGGTTGCAGTGTTAATACCCCTCTGACCAGCTCTGGTCAGTGGAGTGTCATCTTACATCAGAGGCTACTTTTCTCAGAAGAGGACTGAGAGAATAATTATGTGATAGTTAAATGTTCAAGGATAGTCCAGTATAAAACACACACCTTTGTTAATTAAAAAGTAAAAGCTTATTGGAAAATTTTAAAATAACATTCAAATCCATAGGTAACAGGCAGCTTAACTCCTGTCACTAGAAGATATTGACAAGTAGATCAATGGTAGATTACAGATTATAACAAGTAGAACCCAAAATGTATAATGGTACAAACACAATATAAGTCTATTTCAAACTCATGTAACAATTTTTGATAGGTAAGTAAGTCAAGGAGTGATCTCTTCCATGTAGTCATTCAGGAACCCGGACTGCCAGAGACTATAATTTTCAACACATGCCTTTCAAGCTGGAATAGGAGAAAATTTGAGGAAGCAAGCCAAGGGATTTTATGGGCCCAAGTATGGGTTTGAAAGTAGCAAACATTACTTCATTGGCTGGAACTAAATAATATCACTCCACTTAATGTTAAGAGAGACTGTATTATAGTCATGTACCCAGGAAGGAACGAAGAACCTGGACTTCTTCCTTTGTATATATAGAACTTTGGTTAGCAGGAACACTATATGTATTTAAATCTATATAGAGAGATTGATATTTAGTATATTAAATGATAGTACACGTCATGTATTTTAAAATATATATATAGTTTGTCACAAACTATTTGTTTTTCTAGCAATACTTCTCCACCCATAAACAAAGAGATTTAAATATGCAAACAGAAGTTTACAAATATCCTCCCAAAGTTTTGAAATATTTCTGTCCTGTGAAAGTCAACATTTAAAAAGCATAGTAAGCATAATTCAAAACCAGACTTCAATCAAAGAAAGGCGTAGGTGCTGGACTTGAGTGGCCATTCTCTGGTTGACTAGTTAGCCTTAGTTTTTACACTGATCATTACACTTTATCTCTTTCTGTACTGTGTTCTAATTACTGGGGCAGTGGGAGAATTCGTTGCAAATTTTAAAGTCTGTCCTTATGCTTAGAACACCTTACAGACATAGACAAGTTGAACTAATTTATCATGTGTCACATCTCTTTAATAGTATTGTTTGTATGCTATGTAATGTTGATGCTTAAGAATAATGTCAAACTGAAAATATTGCTGTTATTGTTTTCCAAATGATATACATAGTTTGATTTACGGTAACTCTAAAATGTAAGTAGAGGTTTTTTGTTTTTTTTTTTTTAAATTAAAATATGTAATTTAAAATATTCTATGCATTTATTTTGAATGAAATAATCTCTTAAATTGATGTCAAGGACATCTATTAAAGTTGAAAATATTAGAAGATTCTCTTTTGGTTTGAGAATGTTCAAAGTGCTTTTACCTTTGAGCAAAATAACTGCGTATTGAATAAAAATCACATTTTGACTCTCTGAATGATGTTGAATTCTTTGCAGCTCAGTTCAAATCTGAAGCAACTACACAAATTACCTTCTGTTTAAAAGTTAGCTAAATTCAGAGCTTCCGATGCATATTTTAATAATACAATGTTGCGACCCTAACGAGGACTGCATTTGTGTTTAAGTCCACATGATAGTGAAAGCTTAATATTAAAAAAAAAAAAAACTTTTGTCTAGCAAAAGTGATTTGAAGATGTTTTGCTCCATGCATGTGAACTCAGCAGGTGATTCTTGCCTATCTTTGATGTCAAACAGCACAAAACTTCAGTGAGTAGTAGCTTCAGAAATGCAATAGACATAGCTGAGTCTTCATATGAAGCTTATGCTTGAACTACATCAGAAGAACTGACATCTATTATGGTGAGCAAAGACAAGTGTTTGAAAAGAGATTCAAACAGAAGTGTCAGAATTTACAGTGCATAGTTTTATATAAGTTGATTTTAACCAAGCATATCTCTATGAACTCTGCAGGATAGAAAAGAAATTTCAAAAGGCAGAGAAATTGTTGTCATCTAAGGGCATGGAATGTTTTAATAGCTTAAGGAAGAACATTTCTGAAAGGTTATGTGGTGATCCATTTACTTTGACTGAGTAATAAGACTTGTCATTGTGATAGTGCAGTTTTTAACCCTTAGAACAATAGAAATGTAAGTGAACCAGAGAGCATAAAGGGACGCTTAAAAACTCAGAAGAAACTTGAGGTCCATTTTAAGATTCAGTTTTTAGTTAGAGACACTTACTGTAAATGTTCTGAATATAATCTAGCTGCTAAGGAAAAAACAAACAAGAAGCAACAAAGTCCATTTTTCAATCTGGTGGATCTTAGTGACCTGCACATAAATTAGGCAGAGAAAATTCAGTTGTGTTTCTAAATTAGTGCTTTTCACAAGAAAACTAACATTAGTGCTGTTATTTTTTGTGTGTATGTGTGTGCTCACTTTTAAATTCCCAACGCTGCACAGGTTTTGTGAACATTATGAAAATAATAACTGTGTGTTTGCATTTGTGAGTATGAATGTACTGTGCGGTGTGCTGCAGAGCAAGGTGGGTGTAAGTGTTAGAGACCTCGAGTGGATAAAGTTTTGTTTGAAATCATGTCGTAAAAGGCCGGGCGCAGTGGCTCACACTTGTAACCCCAGCACTCTGGGAGTCTGAGGTGGGCGGATCACCAGATCAGGAGATCAAGCCCAGCCTGGCTAACAAGGTGAAACTCCGTCTCTACTAAAAATACAAAAAATTAGCCGGGCATGGTGGCACGCACCTATATTCCCAGTTACTTGGGAGGCTGAAGCAAGAGAATGGCTTGAACCTGGGAGGCAGAGGTTGCAGTGAGTTGAGATTGTGCCATTGCACTCCAGCCTAGGTGACAGAGCAAGACTCCATCTCAAAAGAGAAAGGAGAGAAAAGAAAAAAGAAAAAAAAATTGTTTCATTAGGGTTTAATCACAGCAGTTCCCCAAAACACTCTCTAGGGGTCTAGTGTCACAAACTAATTGTTTTTCTAGCAATGCTTCCCTACCCATACCCAAACAGATTTAAACAAAAGTAAAACTCCTTGGCTAAAAGATCAGAAGCTCAATTCTTATGCAGCATTTTTCCAGATTGTAATCAACATTTAGCAGTGTGAGATCTATCTCTTCTTAACCTACAATTAGTGCAATTAATGCACCACATGGCAAACCACTTGTTTGGTTGTTATATTCTAATGTTTGCTTTTAACAGCAAACTTCCCTCCCTAGATAAGCTGCTAAAGCCTCCTTCCAGGAAAAACAGCTGGCTACTCAAATTCAAATTTGTCACTCCCTTTAGTGCCACATCTCAGTTCTTTTAGATTTAATTAACAAATGTATTATGCTGCATTTAAACAAATACTTTCTCCTTCTAAAGCAGTTTCGATCTTTAGACGGGAAAGAGTACACGTGGCAAATGTGGGTTGAGCCAGCCTGATTATGAACACATCATGTAACACATGATCCTTTGTTTCGTGTTACCCAATACGAATTAAGCCACAGGAAAGTAAATTTAACACATACTTATTAAGAATATATATTCTACAAAGCACAGGTATAGTACTATAAAGAATTTTTTTAAATGGTATAATAATAGTAAAATAACCAGCATTCATTCAACTGTTACTGAATTAGCTTCTCCTATCCAGTTGGTGTCTATTTCCTTCATAGCACTTTATTTCTTTACATGGTTAATGTATTTCTACCTTTTCTCATTTATACAATCTAAGAAGGTAGGACTCTTATAAGTCTTCCTTATTGCCCTGTCTCCAATGTCTAGCAGAATTCCCGATACAGGAATTCTGGTATGGATACGGGATACAGGTATGTCTGACTCCAGTACCCAAGATGGTAACTTTTTCACAATGTCAGTTCAGAGGGTTCATAGTAGGTTTTTGTTGCTGAAACATAGTCCTCAATATATAATGCCAGGAATTTATCATCAGGGAGATAAAGATGTACATAAATAAATCATGGAATAGATACTGCAAATTGCTATAATAGAAATACAAAATTACTATAATAGAAATACAAAAATCAATCTATGAATGAGGAGAGGGTTACTTAATTAATTATACTTTAAGTTCTGGGATACATGTAGAGAATGTGTGCCATGGTGGTTTGCTGCACCCAACCCATCATCTCCATTAGGTATTTCTCCTAATACTATCCCTCCTCTAGCCCTCCGCAGGCCTCAGTGTGTGATGTTCCCCTCCCTGCGTCCATGTGTTCTCATTGTTCAACTCCTACTTATGAGTGACAACATGCGGTGTTTGGTTTTCTGTTCTTGTGTCAGTTTGCTGAGAACGATGGTCCAGCTTTATCCATGTCCCTGCAAAGGACATGAACTCATCCTTTTTTTATGGCTGCAGAGTATTCCATGGTATATATGTACCACATTTTCTTAATCCAGTTTGTCACTGATGGGCATTTGGGTTGGTTCCAAGTCTGCTATTGTGAGTAGTGCTGCAATAAACATACATATATATGTGTCTTTATAGTAGTATGATTTATAATCCTTTGGGTATATACCCAGTGATGGGATTGCTGGGTCAAATGGTATTTCTGGTTCTAGATCCTTGAGGAATTGCCACACTGTCTTCCATAATGGTTGAACTAATTTATACACCCACCAACAGTGTAAAAGTATTCCTATTTCTCCACATCCTGAGGAGAGGATTAATTTTAATTAAAAGAGGTGGATCTAGTAATGTTTTCTGGAAGCACATGATTGATTTCATATATTTTATTTTATAGTTTAAAACCTTCCATTTCGTTTTCTACTTACAACATCTCTCTACTGGAAAGATTTATTTATATTTTAATTCATGTAGACATATTTTTCTTTATGTTACTGAACAGTGTGGTGATAGCTGATTTAAAATCCTGTCTGATAATTCCAACATATAGGTTATCTCAGAATCAGTCTTTAGAAAATGTCTTTTCTTTGGAAAAAGAGTCATATTTTCCTATTTATATGCAAGTAATTTTGAGTTATATTGTGGATATTATGCAGGTTACTTCATAATATCCACAATACCTTCCCCAACCTGTTTTGGAGATTCTAGATTTGATTATATTCCTCTAAAGAATGTCGATAATTTTTGTCTGGTTTTGCAAGCTATGTACTTTTTTGGACTCAAACTACAAACTCAGTCTCTTGGACATCAGCTTACATCTCAGTTCTGTTTCTTCAGCCTTAGCTAGACTGCTTGAGTTTGCCCATTGAATAATTTGTTTATGATTCAGCTGGACAGAGATTTGCTCAGAGTATACACAGAGAATTAGGGTCCCCTTTTATCTGGCTTGGCTTCTTTCCTGAATTCCCTCTAATTTTTGAGTGTGTGTGGCTATACTGAACTCTAAATTGTGGTTCTAAGCCATAATTCCTGTGCATTTTTCTATCAGAATTTTAGCATCTGCATGCTACAGACTGGAGCTTATCCTCTGGCTGGCAGCTATAAAAATAAGAAACTCATCAGTTGCTGTTCTCTTCCCCCAAGAGTCAATCCCCTTCAGACTCTGCCTGCTTTTGGTTGCTCTTCCATGCCTTTGGGTAGTTGGATGTTTACTTTTGTGTGCCCAAAGTTAATAGTTGTTGTCTGTGAGAGGGTTAATTTGAGAGCTTGCTTGGTCTTCAATGGGCATAGAAACTTATTTAAACCTATATGATTTAAATAACCTTAATAAGTTTTCCATGGACAGAAATGGAGCTGGCTGATGCTGGTGGTGGGTGTGTATGCAAAGCAGAACTTTTATATCAAAGGAACTGCTTGTACAATGGTATTAGAAATAAGGATCACAATATATTGAGTTTGCAGCATTCTGAATAGGTCAGTGTAGGTATTTGGTTGTTTACATTGCTGTAACTGTGTAGAAGAATATGGGTACACAGGAGGGGTAGGTAAGTTAGACGGGAAGGGAAGGGTGAAAAATCACTTTTTGAAATGTCAGGTTTGGACTCTAATCTTTGGATAGTGTGTAGCCACAGAAGATTTTTGTGTACAGTGGAGAGGTGATCATATGTCTTAGGATAATCACTGGCTGCAATACAGAGGATGAATCAAGGAAACCTTTCAGGAGGTTATTAAGTAATCCAGACAAAAGGCCAAAATTGAAGCAGTTACAGCATAAATTCATCTAAATTAAGCAAATATAATTAAAGTTTAGGGATATTTTTCCATACATATGGTCTGTAATAGTTAAAAAGACATCTAAAATAAGATCTTGTCACCATGGGAATCTAATTGTTATAATATTTTGATTGATATTAAATCAGTCATAAAACATTTATGCATCGTGATTTCAACTTGTAACTGAAAAATATTAAACTCCTTTGCAAATTTAAACATTAGATGTACTTAATTGTCAATTAATTAGCATTAGACGTGAGAGGGTGAGAGTGAGAATAAACTGACATTTATGAATTGCTTATGACATGCCAGGCATATTATCATCTTCAGTGCCTATTGGAACCCCTGTGAAAGAGTTATTTTTATTCCTGTTTTATAGATGTGGAAATTAAGAAAGCATAGAAGTTAAACATACCCTTTGCAAGTCATACTACTAGTAGGTAGAAAATTTATTAAACTCCTGGACTAGGTGATTCTAATGTTTGTTCTGTTTTCAGCATAACTTTACTTTTAAAAGTGAGACACTTAACGTATAGAGAAGCTATAACTCCTTTTTTGGAAGCAACTTACATTTCCCTTCTTCTTCAGTGTCCTTTGATAAGTATTTCCACAATGGACATGAATTCTTTGGAAGTACAATAAAAAGAGATGGTTCTTAGGAAATAGTTTTTCAACCATTTTTATGTAGAAGAAAATTGGTAGACAATTCTTTTTTTGTGTTGACAAGGTCTCGCTCTGTTGCGCAGGCTGGAGTGCAATGGTGCAATCACAGCTTACTGCAGCCTAGAACTCCTGGGCTCAAGCAGTCCTCCCACCTCAGCCTCCTTAGTAGCTGGGACTACAGGCGTGGGCCACCATGCCTGGCTAATTTGTTTTTGTTTTTGTTTTTGTAGAGATGGAATCTCACATGTAGCCCATGCTGGTCTCAAATTCCTGCCCCCAGCGATTTTGCAGCCTTAGCTTTCCAAAGTGCTGGGATCACTATTTTGAGCCACTGCACTTGGCAGAATTAATTCTTAATAGAGTAAAATCTGAAAGAACAATCATCTTAATTAATAGTAAAAATACATGAGATAAAATAAGTGATCTTTATTCAGGGAACCAATTGTTTTGATTTTATTTTATTTTTTCATGAGTTGACAAAGATAACTAAGGACTACCTGGAGAAAAGATAGCAAATTTTAGGGTGAGCGTTTTTAAGGTTATATTTTCATATGCAGGAAATATAAAGTGATAAATCATTTAGTCCTTCATACAGCTTTTAACTGTATAAATATCTAAATGATCCTTGAAGATATACTTCAAATTTAATCTTATTACCCTTGTTATGATTTTAGTATTTGACCGGTCATCTTCCTCTTTCTAGCTGACACCTTCCCAGATGACTGGGTATATTTAAGGAGTGTGGGAGGCTGGAGAAAAAGAGTGTCCTATGATTCTTATACAAGAGAAGATACTGGGAGCATGGGAGAAGTTTCACCTGTGTCTTATTAAAGATATGATTGAAACCAGCAAAAAGTGGCTTTGTTATTATTATTGAAGATTTCTCACATTTTTGGCTGGCTCTAAACTATTTTAAGAATGAAACTTTAATGAAGACTCATGCTGAAAACACTGGCCATTTCCAGATTCAACCTGCTGTGTTGTGTGGGAAAATAATCACACAAACAAATACAGATTTCAGTTAGTTGTTCCTGGTAACTTACACAATCCATGAAAAAAAAACAAAACAAGTCTCTGGAGAATTAGGCTGTGATTGAGAGGAGGAGAAAGTGTAGGTGTTGTGGAATAGCACATTGAATAGAGATTGTTGAGAAAATATTATTGAGGATCACTTTGCTGTGGGTCCTGGATGACTGAGCAGAGAGAATCATTGGATTTAGAAAGATTGCTTAGCTCTCAAGAACTAGCACAACCTCTAGCTGATTGTTGTGAGTTCTGTTTTTATTCTGAAATGGTGTTGCTCATCTGTAAGCATTTTTATGGTCATTTTTGTTCTAAAAACTAAGCGTCACAGATCAACTAGGGATTGGGCTCAAAATTTAGGAAAAGTACTGGAGATTTCAAACACACTATCATAAATATAAATATGCTTAGTTTTTATTATTATTATACTTTAAGTTCTAGGGTATATGTGCACAATGTGCAGGTTTGTTACATATGTATACATGTGCCATGTTGGTGTGCTGCACCCATTAACTCATCATTTACATTGGGTATATCTCCTAATGCTATCCCTCCCCTCTCCCTCCACCCCACGACAGACCCCAGTGTGTGATGACCCACCCGGTGTCCAAGTGTTCTCATTGTTCAATCCCCACCTATGAGTGAGAACATGCAGTGTTTGGTTTTCTGTTCTTGCGATAATTTACTGAGAATGATGGTTTCCAGCTTCATCCATGTCCCTACAAAGGTCATGAACTCATCCTTTTTTATGGCTGGATGGTATTCCATGGTGTATATGTGCCACATTTTCTTAATCCAGTCTATCATTGATGGACATTTGGGTGGGTTTCAGATCTTTGCTATTGTGAATAGTGCCACAATAAACATACGTGTGCATGTGTCTTTATAGCAGCATGATTTAGAATCCTTTGGGTATATACCCAGTAATGGGATGGCTGGGTCAAATGGTATTTTTAGTTCTAGATCCTTCAGGAATCACCACACTGTCTTCCACAATGGTTGAACTAGTTTACAGTCCCACCAACAGTGTAAAAGTGTTCCTATTTCTCCACATCCTCTCCAGCACCTATTGTTTCCTGACTTTTTAATGATCACCATTCTAACTGGTGTGAGATGGTATGTCATTGTGGTTTTGATTTGCATTTCTCTTACAGCCAGTGATGATGAACATTTTTTCATGTGTCTGTTGGCTGCATAGATGTCTTCTTTTGAGAAGTGTCTGTCCATATCCTTTGCCCACTTTTTGATGGGGTTGTTTGATTTTTTCTTATAAATTTGTTTAAGTTCTTTGTAGATTCTGGATATTAGCCCTTTGTCAGGTGGGTAGATAGTAAAAATCTTCTTACATTCTGTAGGTTGTCTGTTCACTCTGATGGTAGTTTCTTTTGCTCTGCAGAAGCTCTTTAGTTTAATTAGATCCCATTTGTCAAATTTGGCTTTTGTTGCCATTGCTTTTGGTGTTTTAGTCATGAAGTCCTTGCCGATGCCTATGTCCTGAATGGTATTGTCTAGGTTTTCTTCTAGGGTTTTTATGGTTTTAGGTCTAACATTTAAGTCTTTAATCTATCTTGAATCAATTTTTGTATAAGGTGTAAGGAAGGGATCCAGTTTCAGCTTTCTACGTATGACTAGTCAGTTTTCCCAGCATCATTTATTAAATAGGGGATCCTTTCCCCATTTCCTGTTTTTGTCAGGTTTGTCAAAGATTAGACAGTTGTAGCTGTGTGGTATTATTTCTGAGGGCTCTATTTTGTTCCATTGGTCTATGTCTCTGTTTTGGTACCAGTATCATGCTCTTTTGATTACTGTAGCCTTGTAGCATAGTTTTAAGTCAGGCAGCGTGATACATCCAGCTTTGTTCTTTTGGCTTAAGATCGTCTTGGCAATATGGGCTGTTTTTTGGTTCCATGTGAACTTTAAAGTAGTTTTTTCTAATTCTGTGAAGAAAGTCATTGGTAGCTTGATGGAGATGGCATTGAATCTATCAATTACGTTGGGCAGCATGGCCATTTTCAGCTATCTTAATTTTAGAGTGGTCCCTCTAGGCTCATACTGGAAAGATCATGTCAGTGTTTCAATTGCAACAAGATTTAATGAAATTAAATGACTTCATGGAGGTTGTTTTTTGAGTTTTATGAAAAATTATATATAGAAAAGCATATAAAATATTTTTAATTGGCCTTTTCTTTGGCAATAGCTAGTAAAAAATTATTGATATATTTGTCACATTTTAAAGAAATAAATACATAATTTGAGTATTCTATAATCAGAAATAAATATTTGGGGTATTTTAATACTAAGTTTCTCTTGAAACTATGTGGTTTCCTACTTTTGGCTTAATAGGATGCTTGATACATTGATTAACAAATTGCAAATTTATATGCTCTTGTCAAGCCAGATTTCAGTTAGACAACTTCTCTGCATTATAATGTGGTACCACACTTACTAACCAACTCCACAATGGCTTCACCAAACTTATTTAGCACTAAATTCATACCCAGACCTTAACAGAGTCTTTGAATAGATTAACTTACTGAATGCTCACAAGAATGCTTTATTGTCTATTTCTTTCATTGACAAGGAAACCAGTGTGCAGAGAGTTAAAGAAGCTATCCAAAGTCTCATAGAAATTATGTCATCAGAAGTAAGTCTGTCCAAGTTCAGCACCTTTATTCTTTCTGCTGTGCTATTTACCACTTCATGAGGTATAGCTATTAATAGACCGCCTGAAATATATAATGAGGACATCTTTCCTTCTGTATAATCTATATATAGATAATAGTAAGTAGATAAATTATTTTTATCTATCATTTATTGATTTATCTATAAAATCAGTTTTCCTAATGTTTAAACTCAAAATGCTTCTTTTAAAGCATCAGCAATTGAAACTACTCAAACTTACTAGTCAAAAAATTACATAAGGATTATAGAATGGAGAAGAGTGATTCTGTCAAATGGTACGCATACTTGTTTCACAGTAATGTCAACCTCAGACATCATGAGCCCGTCTCAGTGGGGCATACATGAAAGAAATAAAAAGCACACTGTTTGACCATGTGGTGCAATGGGGGTTACTCCTTTAGATACAGATTTTGCTGATGGTTTAATATACATTTTTTTCTGAATTAAATGTTGAATGTACTCGATAATTGTGATTTCTTCTTATTCTCCAAGAATAACCTTTACACCAAAACTTCTCAGTCTAACAATTGAGAAAAACTGGTTAGATAACTTCATTTTCCGAAAGGAAGGAAAGCACTGGGCTCTAACAACTTCTGTGTTTATATCAATTTTACAAAAGTGATGATTATATTTACTAAACAATCTAAAATAAAAGATAAGACATCTTTACTAAAGAAGAGTTTATTATATGAAATGTATCTTCGTAGCAAGTGAACATACTCCTTCCAAAATTTTGTGAAGTGATGACTATCAAACAGTAGGGCAATAGTTTGGAAACTTCATTTAGTTGCAGGATTCTTCTGCCTTTGTATTTCCAAAAACACTTTATATAGTTTCTCTAAATATAAAACAGACACAATTGAAGGCTCTGTGGTTGAAATCTGAAATGTGAAACACCTCTATGGGATCTTAGACCAATCTGAGATACCAACAGAAAAACTTGAAATAGAACATACGAATACTTTTTGAACAAATGTCAAATTAGTCTCCCTAATAGCAATAAGATAACATTTAAAAAAACAAACCATACACATATGCAAAATTCCAAGGGTCAAGTTGGAAATAAAATTTACTTGACAGTGGAATAACAAATATTTTAAATTACTAATTTATATTTTCCAATAGCAATTTAACACAATTTTAAAACATATGTCTGGACAGTAACTCGATACTTAATCTAGTTAGGCTGCCCTTAGCACTACACTTAAACCTGCCCATGACAATAGATAATACTTTTATATGTAAAGAGAATCTGTGCAATGTACTTGGTACTCAACCAACTGGAAAATGGCCTTGATTTAGAAACTTGAAAGCCAAATGTGTTCTCTATCAAAATTACAAACTACTGTTCTGATATATTATTGGATCATTTCACCAGCAGTGGACCACAGATATAAGCTTTATTAAAAAAGGGTGGCATGTTTTAAATGTCCATTAATGTATGTTTAATTATAATAGAATGACTATAAAAGTCCATATGACATCTACATGAGGATCAAAACAATTAATTATAATCAGCATTAACTCAGTGAATACAAAATGAATGAGAAAGGGATGTTCAAAAGAAAAAAAATGAAATGCAGAGAGCTTAAATATGAATAATTATACTGGATTTATTTTTATTAAAGAAATCAAGAAAAATTTAATACTCAGATTTTATACTTATGTGATTTAATAAATATTTTTAAAATATATCTTTTTATCAGTTGCCAAAAATTCCAAACTCACTAAAGTACATGAAAATAGAACATACATTTTTTCACTCATTTATTAATGCAGCAAATATTTATTCGACACTTGTTAGAGAGACACCTAATTACATAATTATAATCAGTGTAATATGAACAATTATAATAAGAGTAATGTACCCAAAGAAGAGAATACTCAGTTCTGTGGGGCAGGGAATGGATTGGGAACATACTGAGAAATGCAGAAATATACTTCGAAGAGACAAAATCCTTTAAGGGTATTCTGAAGAATTAGTGGTAGTAGAGACATATAAAGGGCAAGATTACTCCAGGAAGGACAGAAAGCATGAGCGGTCACATGGGGTTTGGAAGAGCAGTGTCTTCAGAAAGCTACATTGTCCACTTGGATGAAGAGAAGTTTTAGGGGATACAGCAGGAGATGAAGTTAATTGGAGGTAGGGAGCAGAGGATGTTAAGACCTAGCTGAATAATTCAGACTTCTGGACCCTGGGAAAGACTGAAATATTCAAAGTAGATGGGTAATGCAATCAGTTTTACATTTTAAAAAGACCACTGTGTTTACAGATAGAGTAAATATCAGTAAATATTAGAAAGTATTAGTACATATCGGAAAGGATAGGGAGAAAGATAACAGAAAGCTACATTATCCCACATGAGGTCCTCAGCTGAGACAGTGGCAGGGGAGCTCAAGAGAAGGGTGGAAACTCCCAAATGAACAATGATTTGAGGTTGGGGCTGGGGAGATAAAGAGAGGGAAAACATAGTAGAATGATCACCATGTTTTACACTTGAGGACTTATTGGACTGTGGTATCTTTTACAAAAATGAAAAACAATACAAGGGAATAAAGGTCTGGGAGGAAATAATGAGTTCAGTTTTGGACATGATGAAATTGATGGGCCTCCAAGATACACATGAAAAGATTTCAGACATCAGTTGCATATATAATTATAGAGATCAGAAGAAAAATCAAAAATCAGAATGTTTGCATTAATTACAGTTTGTTCATGCTCTGAAATGTTCAATTCCTACACGTATATCTTTGATAGACTATAGCATTTTCAGTGTGTAAAATATTGCCCCATGTACAAAATTGAAAAAGACACCTGCAGTAAGTATCATAGGTACAGCAGAGAGCTACAAATGTGACAATCAAAAGTTTGAGATGATATACTAATGCTCATGGACATGGACAAATTATTTTTTTAAACACGGAACAGAGTAAACTAAAAATGGCCAGAAAAAATATATCAATCCAAAGATCAGCCATTTACCGTCCCTACATTATTCACATATCCATGCCTTTATTTTCATTGTTCAGGTACTATTGTATTTTAGATGCTGGGAAGTAGCAACAAACAAGACAGAAAACATCAACGCATCATGGATTTTACAGTAGTCAAAATTCAGCATAAACACATACACAAATAAATATATCCTTATTTCAGAGAGCAATAAACACAATGAAGAAAAAGAAAGCAGAATAAGGCAACAGAATGTGAAGAGTATCTATTTTAGAAAAGGTAGTCAGAGAAGAATTCTTTTTGAAGGGGAGAAAGGAAGGAGTCATGGAAAAATACAGGAGAAAAAGACTCAAGTCAGAAGGATCAGCAAGTTCATATTCCCTAAGGCAAGAATCCTTTCCCTTATTGAAGGAAATAAATGCAGCATAGGCTGGAGCAGAGTGAAGGAAGGGAAGATGATGGGAGCTGATATTGAAGAATCTACTAGAGGTGAATATGACAGTGTTTTGATGCCTGGAGACAGCAGTGTGGGTTTTATTCTACTCTAAGTGTAACCTGAATCCATTGGATGGCTATGAGTAGAGAGTGAAAATATCTGGTTTCTAGTTTTTAAGAAATTAATTCAGGCTTCTACGCAGAACTGTGGCTGTAATGGAGCAAGATTGGAAACAGGAACAATGAGGAGGCTACAACTGTAGTCCAGGTGATAGATAGTCAAGGCTGGACCAGGATGGTGGTGGTGGAGCTGATGAGCAACAAACAGACTTGAGAAATGTGTTGAGAGTAGAGCAATGAGACTTACTGATGGATTGGAAAGTTTCAGCCATAACAAGTTATTGGTCAAAATCACATCAGAGAAGGCCATGTGTCAAATAAAGTTTGCCTGTTAAAAATTGACAAGCAATATTTCTACTAGGCTATTTTTGATCTGATTACACCAAAAAGTTTTAATGAGTCAACACATTTAGAAAAGTTCTTGACTCTGAACACATCCTTATTGCAGAATTATTATTTCCTAGTGTACCCCTATGGTTGCTAAGTTATGAGTGGGATACATTTAGAAGAAGAAAACAATTTTCTAAGGAACCCCAACGGAGGACACAAAAGACAAGACATAATGCTGATTTCTGTCTCTGTACCTTGACTTATTCTCATCATATTTCTGAATATGTGAAAAAGATACATGATAGTATCCACTAATGGCATTTGGTATGAAACTGTGATACCATATATAAACACAAACCTAACAAATATTTTAGTCTGTAAATAGCAATAGTTATTCGTCATGTAAAATACTATGCAACATGAAAAAGGATTTTCATACATCTACAAACAAGATTTTATTAGGTTTTCATTTTTAGAATGAAGAAATTTTTGGTTCACTAAAAATTACATGCATTAAACACACATTTGAAGGCCAGTGAGTTTCACTTGGTAGCTTAGATCACATGAGCCTAAAGAAAAGAAGTTCTAAACTCATGAAAATTGGAGTTTACTCAAGAAATACCGGTAGCATCTTAATGAAAGTGCCATGCATGCCCCTTCTGAAATTTAACACATGCAATGAACCTTTCCACATCTGTGGCAAATGCAGACTTCGCTGCCTTAAGGGCTTGGCATTTTCAGATAAAAAAGAATCAATGTCATTATACAGTATCTCTCTAGAGCATCGTAATTATTCTGCATGCATACAATATTTATTTAAAACTTAAAATTAAACTTGAAGAGGTGGTCATTTGAAAGCCGGCAGTCAGTGAACGGATCCTGTATTCATGAAAAAGAGAATATTTCTTCTAAAAGTTGAGAAATAGATCAAAACGGTCTTTCCAGTAACTGACACTTTAGTCATATAGATGCTTTTTATGTGTCAGATTTATTAATAAAGAAGGTCCATGGGAATGAGAGGAGGAAATCTTGAGGATGTGACTGTCAGTTTTTGATATGTCAGGTATAATTTTGTAGCTGTGATTTTTGGATTGCAGTACACACGCAGCATTGTACTGATGTTTGTGTACCTCTTTGTACTCATCATTTGTGATGACTGGAAAAGAAGATAAGGCGGAGATGTTTTGATACAGGATTGAAACTTGAAACTACAGTCCTTCAATTTGAACAGTATTCCTGTTTCATCTTTCTTTTCATGTTACCTTTTTAACTTTTGCCACTGATGTAAAAGGAAAAAAAAAAAAAAAGAAAATTTGAAAAGATGCCAGGTGTTGGTTCTTATCTGGGTGAAGGATCACAGAAGTAGAGGATAAAATATAGTTTGTAGTTTGGCACAGCAGCAGACTTATGAAGATCAAACACTTGTCAACAACAACTGTTTGTCCTCCCATGGCTATCATAGCATTATTAAGATGGTGACATGTCTTCATAGTTGGTACATTTTGCCAAGATTGTAGTATGTAATTTCCAATTAGTTTAACAGGGTGTGTTCTGCTGTGATGAATACAGTCTTCCTTAATTGCTTTTGGCTGATTCCTGAAATAAAAGAGCATCACCGTGTTACAAATACATGGGTCGGTCACTGTGAAATTCAGAATGATATGATCTCTTTTAAGTCATCAAAAATAACACAAAAACAGGTATTTCCAAAAAGAGGAGGTAAAGCAGTTTATTTTTACGATGTCTGAACTGAGAATGCAGCAAAACTGAAAAGTAAAAGAATTGTGCCAAACTTTTTTTCTCTTTTTTTGGTTGCCGTTTTACTGTGCTTGGCTAGTAAACACTTTGCCCTCCCCATATTGACTTGCATGAATAGACCAGCTGCTTGTATGGTAAATTTTGCACTGTATCATGCAATTATTTGTGAAAATTCTCATATTTAACCAAAGAGATCAATAATGAGTGACTGATTTTCCACAAACTTACTATTTTTTCTTCTCTTTTTTAACTCCTGCAGATGTCAGTATACCCTGAATGTCTAACAGTAGTGGTCCATATTCAACTCAGACTATTTCTGTGAACCTTACCTTCATGAGGTCTCAGAGCCAATAGTGCCTTTCAGAGCTTGCAGTGACTACAGCATTGTTGAGTTTCTCACGATTCCTTCTAAGTGACCTCTTTTAGCAGTAGTTGCTCTCAGTAGCCATATGACGTCCTAAAGAGCCAGAGGGGTTGGAAAAAATTTAGGGTTACTATGTGGCCCAAAAAAAAAAAAAAAGGAACCAAAAACAAGGAAGAAAATTTGAATAACAAAGTCTTGGGTAGAGATGTGAGTCCATTAAAACATAAAGACATAAACTTTTAGGTGAAAAAGATACTTCTTTAATACTTTCAGAGATTTTGTGTGGCTTTGATTTTTATGTGGGGTTTGTACTTCTATACATGCCAAACAAAACCACTTGAGAAAACCAACTTAAACATCATAAAACTTTGTGCATATAGCTAATAAAATTACATCATATTTATAAAGATCACTTTGCAAATTGTGACTTAATCTATGTACCTATTGTAACTTCAGATAAGTCTAAACTTGTCCAGAGGGTTCTAATTAATGGCCAGTTCCCAGAAATCAGAAAATAAGAAAAGGCCACAACATAATCTAGCCAGTTAGATTGCCTGATTCAATATAACTCAGTGTAATTTTCTCCAGTGACTTCTTTCTATTAGCATTTATTTATTTTATTGTATTAAAGTTTTCAGAAAATAATACACATATGTATTACTAAAAGGCTTATGCCACAATATAGCTTTTCTTACCACAATCCCTAACTATTCTACTCAGCAAAGACAACTATTTTCAGTATTTCTAAGGTGTTTCCTCTGGTATTAATGTTTATTAATTTATGAAAAAATATACATTTTTCTTATATATAAATATCTATTGTATTAGTCTGTTCTTACATTGCTATAAAGAAATACTCGAGACTGGGTAATTTGTAAAGAAAAGGGATTTAATTGGCTCACGGTTCTGCAGGCTGTATAGAAAGCATGATACTGGCATCTGCTCAGCTTCTCAGGAAACCTCAGAAAACTTGCAATCATTGCAGAAGGTGAAGAGGGAGCAGGAGCAAGAGAGAGAGTGAGGGAGGAGGTGTTACACACAATTTTAAACAATCAGACCTCCTGAGGATTCACTCACTATCATGAGAATAGTACCAAGAGGATGGTGCTAAACCAATCATGTAGCCATATCAGCAGCCATATGAGGTCCTAAAGAGCCAGAGGGGCTGGAAAAAATTTAGAGTTACCATGTGGGCCAACAACACCAAAAAAAACAAAAAAACAAAAAAAACAAAAAAACAGAGGGGGAACCAAAAACAAGGAAGAAAATTTGAATAACAAAGTCTTTCGTGAGAAATTCATGAGAATTTCATGAGGCACAAACAAATCATGAGAAATTCATCCCCATGATCCAATCATCTCCCACAAGGCCCTACCTCCAACATTGGGGATTACAATTCAACCTGAGATTTGGATGGGGACACAAATCCAAACCATATCAGATATGTATATTTATTTGATTTTTCTTGATTTCTATTTCACCTTATATAAGTAATATATTTACTTTTTGCTTTTGAAGTATAGGATTAACCTCTCTCTAATACTCCTCACCTACATCCTCTCTCCCACTCTGTCTTTATAATTAAATTATACATTTTTGGTTAAGGTAATAGTGAGTGTTTACGTAAACATTTTTCACTTTGGGGTCAAAGGATAAATTATAATTATAGTTCCTTTCCAAAAATGCCTTTTGTTTGTTTCTAGATTTAATGTTGCATCAGTTGTTTGCTTTTTTCAGAAGTATTTTTTATTTATGTTTTCTGTATTTTTCAAAATAAATTTATTAAAATAAATATTCCAAAAAATATGTCATGTCGATCAGATTTTTTTTTCTATGTTTTCAAACATAATCCTAAGCGACTTCCACCTTCTCCCTCCACCAGCCCTCCATCTCTTCCTGTGATCTATGCTCCGTTTTGGTGCTGCACAGTTGACTATATTGGTCCCTACCTTTGTTGTCATCTTGTATTCGAACCCTTGATTCTTGAATCTTCCTCTTTGCTTTTTTCTCAGGTATTCCCAAAGCATATTATCTATTATTTTCCTAAGAAAGAGTGCACAGGAGACGTATTGATCTATTTTAGACATTGAATATCCAGATATGTCTCTATGCTACTCTCATATATGATTGATAATTTGGAAATCACTTTACAATAAAATTTCTAGGCACTGAGTCATATTCTTCTGGAACTCACGGTTGCTTTTAAGTATTCCAATACAATTCTTACTTCTAAGCATTTCTCCATGACTTACATCTAGTTCTAAAAAGATTCATTGAATCTTATTTTAACCCCCCTTTTCTTGAAAGTTCATGACAATCTGCCTTGGAGCGTCTTTCTTCATTGTGCTTAGCTTTCAGTGGACTCTTTCCATTTAGAGAAAAATGTCCTTCAGCTCTAGGAAACGTTCTTAAATTGATATTGATAATTTTGTCACATCTATTTTATTCTTTAGTTTTGGGTTTTGTATCTCTTTGATTTGTTCTCTATTTTTTTCTTCTACTGCTTTTCATCATTTACTTTTTTCTATTTTCTGGGACATTTCCTTGATACTGTCATCCAACCCTTCTGATATTTTTTTCTAGTAATTATATGTTGAATTCTAATAAATCTTTCTTGCTCTTTGATTATTTTTTCTTGTAATACCCCATTTCGTATAGGTGCATATCTTCCCTCATCAATCAAGATGATAATAATATGTTTATAATTTTAAAAATAGAGTTTTCTTTGTGCTATATAGTGTCTTTTTCTTCCAGTTTATTCTCATTTTGTGGGGCTCTGTATTTTTCATTGGAGAAATATTGGGGGTTCCTCAGCTGTTCATCATACTGACAGTAAGGTGCAATTACAAATTTAAAAACACCACGCAAACAACTGGTTGAAATTTCTCGGTATTTGGAAAAGACTTTCAACATGACTACTTATGTAAGGGTATCTTTGAATGTCAGAGCCCATGTATCTTTTTGTTGAACTTCTTTATTTTCTCCAGAGAAGAATTCTTGATATCTTTTGAGAGCAGGTGGGAGGGATAGATGGGTGTGAGATTGGCTGCAGGCACTCTGGGAGGCTTGGGGAGCGAGCTGCAGTGGTTTACCATGCTTCACATGCACTCTAAACCCTACCCACAATCATCTCTACTCTCCAATATGCCTGGGTATCCTGGACTTTGTAACACTTCTGGTGCTTTCTCCTCCAAAGAATAAAGCTCTGGTTTTTGAAGGGAAAGCATTAGGGGAGAAGTAGCCTGGAGGTGTGGGGCAGATAGCCTGTTAACGCTAAAGGAAGCCCACTTTCATATTTCTTTGTTTGATATTAGGCTTCAGAAGCTTTGGTGGGCCCTATATTAGGTAAAAGTTTTTAGTTTTACTTATTTTTCATAAGATAATTTGAATTTCATTTTGAGGTAAAACTTTATTGAAAGCTTTATAGCTGACCAGGTGCATTAAACACCTTTTCTTCGTCTACTAATTTTGTAATTTTGTTAAAGAAAGGAAGGCTTTGGGTTTGAGTGACTTTGACCCCCTATAAAATCCCATGCTGCTTATTGCTCTTGTTTCTATTATCCCGTATAGGCTGCAGGGTTTCTTTTCTCTCACAAAAGACTTGCCAAATTGTAATTATCACGGCAAATCGTTTTGTTCTGACAAATAAAACCTACATGTTTTATTTTATTCCATTTTCTGGAGCTACCTAGTTTAGCCTAAGTTTTCAAAAGTAATCATTAGTCCTTTTGAATCTTGGGAGTGTATTTCTTCAGACCCTATAATGCACATAGTGTAAAGCCATTTAAACTGATGTTAATTTTTTCTTAGAAATACTATTTCAAATAATCATGCAGAGAAAAAAAAGTGAAAATGACTATTTATATCAACTGAGGACCTCAGTGAGAGCTGTTAAGGGGTTGAGAAATAGGGAAGTTTAAACAAAGAAACCTGGATTAGTTAGCCAAGAGAAAAGTTTAACTGCATCCACAGATCAAGAAAAATAATAATCTATTGTTCTGTATAGCTGGACGAGACAGAAGAGGAATTCAGTATAAAGTGAACCACAGAAATTATGAAACTTATGTCTCCACCTTGACTTTCACCAACACTTCAGGGAACTTTAAAAAAGGATCAACATATAGGTTAAGGCAAACTGAATGTCTAGGTTAAAAGATATGAATTATAACAATTGCTACAAATCATCCTAAGAATCTCCCCTAAAGACATAAAAATTTCACTCATTCAGAGATATCAAATTCAGAATAACTATACAAGAGATCAATTAAACCAATTGGTTTAGTGAAAGTAATAACATTCATCTCCATTTTTAATACAACCCCTCCAGGAAACAACAAACAAAAACAAGGGGTGTGTGTGTGTGTGTGTGTGTGTGTGTGTGTGTGTGTGTCCACTAAATGAGTCATCCAAATGGAGGCAAAAAATAGATTACGTAGGTTTGAGACCCCCATCACCAAGTATCTATTTTCTTCCTGAGACTGCCTCTTTAACCTGGTAACTTCTAGGAGGTACAACATTGGGCAGGCTGTTGCTCTAGTTTTTCATCATGCTCTAGTCCTCCCATCAGGCCAGAAGGTGCCTCTTCCAAATACACAGAGCTAGCGGCCTTCGCCAGAATGACTATATACCAGAGCAAAGGCTGACTTGGCTTTCTTAGTGTTCCTCACACATGTTTATCCACGAAATGTAGTTCTAAGACTGGAAAGTTTTTCACTCAACTTTTCTTCCTTCAAGCTCTAATTTCCGCTTTAATTCTGTTTTATTGTTGTTGTTGTTGTTGTTTGTTTGGATTTGGGGTACCTTGTGGAACTGAGGAGCAAATTGATATAAACTAGATTTTAAAATTAGTAAGAAAAAGGTGTGTGTGTGTATATATAAACACACATGTATATACATATATACTGTGCATTCTGTCCACTTTGTATATTAGAAACTGCCCCATGAAAATTTGCATATGTATCGTCATACTTGGTAATCAGCAATAGTCATTGCTCAATCTGATAATAAGATGGGAATTTGCACCTGAAGGAGTCTTGTTGGGGATTGATTGAAGGCAAATAGCTTGTTAGTTATTAGTTAATTAATGCTGAAGTCTGCATATCCCATGGAAATCTGGGCTTCAGGAGGGACATGGTTAATGGGTGTGACCTGGAAACTGTGTCCTGTGGGAAAGAGTAAATGCATTTCATATAGAGTGAATTGAGGGGTAAGAGAGAAGGATACACATACACACACACACGTATATATACAACACATATATGTTAAAAAGTATTAAGTGAATTGAGGCAGAAGTGAGAAAGATACACATGTACACACAGTTATACATACATATTTAAATATAAACATATATATACACACACATACAACAAATATATATTAAATAGTTAAAAGGGTGGCTTACAGATTCTGAATTAGAGAGTCAAAAGCCATTAACAATAATCTTCTCTGTTTTCTTCTAATAGAATACAGCCTGGAAAGCTTGAATTCTAGATTTCTCAGTCTGTTTCACAGTTAGGAGAGACCACATGACAGAGCTCTGTATAAGGAGGGTAAGTGGAATCTCCTGCAAAATACTTATCTCCTCTTCATGCTTAGAGGGCAAAGTAGGGAAACAGGTACCTGGGTCACCAAACCAAATGACAAAATACTACATGCTGAGAACAGTGGAGTAGAAGATGGAAAGAGTCTCACTGATTGTCTTACTGAGCGGCTGTGCCAGCCCAGAACCTTCTACCATTGGCCTTTGTTGTGTGAAACATTTATACCCCTTTCTGTTTAAGCCAGGGTAGCAGGAATTCAGAATATTCTATTATTTACAGCTAGGAATACAACTCTGCTGCAAAAGATTATGCAATAACATGATTCAAGGTTAAATAACTTCAAGAAGACCTTGAATAATCAATGCTATATAGCTATGTCATAGTCTGTTTTCTGTTGCTTATAACAGAATACCTGTAACTGGGTAATTTATTTTAAAAAAGAACTTAACTTCTTACAGTTATGGAGGCTGAGAAGTCCAAGGTTAAGGGGCTGAATCTAGTGAGAGAATTCTTGCTGGTGGAGATACTCTGCAGAGTCCCAAGGTGATGCAGTGCCTCACATGACAAAGGGGCTAAGAATACTCACATCTCTCTTTCCCCTCTTAGAGTGCCACTTGCACGATAACTCATTAATCCATTAACTCATGGTGGCAGAGCCCTCATGACTCTATTACCTCTTAAATGCCCTCCCTCCCTTTCAATATTTCTACACTGGGGGTTAAATTTCTTCATGTGTTTTGGAAGGGACAAATATTCCAACTATGGAAAGTTACATAAATATTAAAAGTTATATTTTTTAAGGCAGATATCTTATAGCCTTCAAAAATTTTCCAAGGGTGGATATAGTATTTAAGATTACTCAATGTATTTGACCATGTACCTCCCAATTTCCCCACATTTTTCTTAGAAGCCTTATTGAGATACCATGTGCATTCTATATAATTCACCTATTTAAAGTGTACAGTTCAAGACACTTCTCAAAAGAAGACATATGGCCAACAAGCATATAAAAAATGCTCAGCATCACTAACCATTAGAGAAATGCAAATCAAAACTGCAATCCCATACTTTTCAGCATGGCTACTATTGAAAAGTTAAAAAATAACAGATGCTGGCTTGCAGAGAAAAGGGAACACTTAGACACTGATGATGGGAATGTAAATTAGTTCAGCCACTGTGGAAAGCAGTTTGGAAATTTCTTAAAGAATTGAACACAGAACTACTATTTGACCCAGAGATCCCATTACTGGGTATACAACCCCCAAAATATAAGTCATTCTATTATAAAAACACACACATGTGTTTGTTCATTGCAGCACTCTTCACAATAGCAAACACAGGGAGCCAATCTAAATGCCATCAACAGTGGGCGGGATAAAGAAAATGTGGTACACATATACCACAGAATACTATGCAGTCATTTGAAAGAACAAAATCATGTCTTTGAAGCAACATGGATAAAGCTGGAAGCCATTATCCTAAGTGAATTAATGCAGGAACATCAAACCAAATATGGCATTTTCTCACTCATAAGTGGGAGCTAAACATTGATTATACATGGACACAAAGAAACAATAGACACAGTGTCCCACTTGAGAGTGGAAGTTGGGAGGAGGGGGAAGGTCAAAAAATACCTATCAGGTACTATGCTTCTTACCTGGGTGATGAAAAAATCTGTACACCAAACCCCCGTGATTCATAATTTACCCATGTAACAAACCTACATGTGTACCCCTGAACTTAGAAGAAAAGTTGGAAAGAAAAATAATTATTCAGTTTATTGGTTTTTAATATGTTCTGAGTTTCCCAACCATTGCCATCATCTAATTTGAGAATATTTTATTACCCCAAAAAGGAACCCAGTACCTCCCTATTTTCTAAGTATTCCGAGGAAGTAGGTAACAGGTAAGACTTACATTTTATGCATAAATTCTACTTTTATAAATGTATGTGCTTTATAAAATGAGCATTGTCTTTCTAGTTGGTAACGTGAATTTGGTAGAAATATGATTATACCAACATCTGAATTTTTACCTTTGGTATCTTCACATCTATTACAAATTATGACTGATATGGTTTGGCTCTGTGTCCTTACCAAAATCTCCCCTTTAATTGTAATTTCCACGTGCTGTGGGAGTGGTCTGATTGAAGGTGATTGAGTCACGGGGGCAGACTTCCTCCTTGCTGTTATTCTGATGGAGTTCTCGTGATATCTAGTTGTTTGATAAAGACATGGTGCTTCCTACTTCTCCGTCTCTCTCTCCCATGCTATGTAATACGTGCCTTGCTTCCCCTTCACCTTCTGCCATGATTGTAGGTTTCCTGAGACCTTCCTAACCATGCAGAACTGTGAGTCAATTAAACTGCTTTTCTTTATAAATTACCCAGTCTCAGGTAGTACTTTATATTGTAAAAATGCACTAATACAAAGACCAAAATAATCTGGCTGACACAGATTAGAGAGCTATTATGTGAAAGATGAAACTGTGATATTTAAGCATTTGCCTATTTGGATACGTTTAGATTAGTATTAAACATAAACTGAAACCACATTCAAGAAGAAATTCAGATAAGAGGATGGATGGCCTGTTCAGTTTTTTGTTTTCCCTTAGAAAGATTGCCCCAAACAGAGTTGTGAAGTAAGAGAACGTTTATTTTGGAATTCCTCTTTTAAGACTTACTAGTTAGGATATGGCTACAGTAACAAATGCATCCAGAAATCCAGTGACTGACACATACAGTCAAGAGAGGAGTAGGCAGTCCAAAGAGGTCACATGACTCTATTCAGACAATCACCCAGGACAAATGTCTTCCATTGCAGTACTCTGCCACCACCTTAGGGGACATCCTTGAAGCTGGCAGTCACTGTATCCCTTCCCCCATTCATATACTGAAGCCCTAACCCCAAATGCAAATGTATTTGGAGACAGGGCCTACAGGGAAGTCGTAAAGTTTCAATGAGGTCCTGAGGGTGAGGCCTTAATCCTATAGGACTGGTGGCCTTATAAGAAGAGGAAGAGACACAGAGCTCTCTCTTCTCTGTATGTGTAGAGAAGAGGCCAGGTGAAGACAGCAAAACCAGTAAACCAGCAGGAGAGGTCCCAGAAGAAACAAAATGTGATGGCACCTTGATTTTGTATTTCTAGCATCTAGAAATGTGAGAAAATAAACTCCTGTTGTTTTGTTGTTTAAGCCACCCAATCTGTGGCATTTTGTTATGGCGGTCCTTGCAGACTAACACATCAGATCGCCAGTACTGGGCCCTTGTTTTTGCACACAAGAAGGAGAAAGATGTGCTGGAGGATAAGCAGCTTCCTTTAAGGGGATGATTTAGAAGTTGCAAATATCATCTCTGCCTACCTCACCTTGGCCAGAATTTGGACATATGGTCATACTTAACAACAAAGAAAGAAAATACAAAGCTAGAAAGTATCTAGCAAGTTGAATTGTTTTTGCTAAAACTGTGCGTGTGTGTGTGTGTATGTGCATGTGTGCATGCATGCGCATGCACGTGAGTAATGAAAAGACGAAAAGGGGAAATGAATACTGGGGACTTAGTACTCTCCGAAACAAGCTCACTTCCTCAGTTTTAGCATCTCCTTTCAAGTGCCTTTTGTTTACTCAATAGTTTCCCAATAAAGGACTGTAGATTTGGCCTGTTGATACTACCCTATTCTCTATATTTTTATACTTGATTCAAATCTTTAAAGGTTTTTGCAATCCTGTTCTTTTTTTTTTTTTTTTTTTTTTTTTAGCTCTATGTTCTTAGAGAATGCTGATCTTACTAACTTATACTGGAATAATAATGGATGATAAGTTAGTGGCTAATGAGTAACATTATCTTGGAATCTTATTATTTTTTAAGCAACTGTCCCTTTCCCCCTCCGATTTACTTTTTGAAGGAGTTTTTTTTTCCCACACATTTATATCTGTCTCTGCATTAAGAAAGACTCCATAATATCAACAGAGTGTCTGGAGATAGCAAAGAATTGCAGATTCAAAGAGTTATAAGGAAACCCAACTATACTAATGCCTGTGTAGGATATCTCTTTAGTCAAGAAAGATGTACTGGCTATGCACTACACTATGCTATATCCCCCTATGATGGGGATACAAAGAGCCATGGAAAAGATGGAATTGGCCCCTATCCTCATGGTGCCTAGAGATTAGTGAGTCGATAATAATGGAATAGTTTTTGCCTCCATTTGTAAGCAGAAAAATTAACTCCTGTTTCTAGCAGGTTCTGCTGATGAGAAGGCAGGAAGAGAACTCAGAACATTAAAACAAATGCATAGGCTTTCTCTATCAGTGCCTTCATTCCTCCCCATTGAAGGCTGCATTTTACGTACTGTCAGTGACTGTACCAGGATCCAGTGGAACTGTGTGTGAACTGCTGATTCATTGGCAACATAGCTGTGATCTCAGACACCCTCAGACTGTGCTGGCTCCCTGCCCATCTGCCAATACTTTGTGATTCTTTTGTAGTCACTCAACTCCTAGTGGACAAGTGAAATCAACTAGCACAGAGCAGATGGGAAAGAGAAGGGGATTTTTCAAACTGATAATCTTTAATTAAAAGCATAACACTCTCTAGGTTCACGTCTCAGGAACACATAGCACATAAAGTATTTTTATAATGAAAGTCAGCTGGTACTTTCTTTCTCTAATGGGTCTTCTTGGATAGAAGCCAAATGGATTAAAGTTGTACCAAATTTGATCATTACCAGGAGGTATTATCATTAAGCTTTAATATATACAATTCAGCTTATGCATTTCTACCAAGAGAGCCAAAATTAATTTAATTTTATGAGGGTCAAGGGACAATTTTAAGGAGTTTTGGGGGGGCCTAGGAATGGATTTGCTTCCCTGTCATCTTGTATGTTACCAGGGATGATGTACAAGTTTCTGGGTCCAGTGGGATGAGGAGCAGGAGGGGATTCCATGGTGACGGAATTGGTGAGGGCAGAGAACAACTGAGCTGAACACAATCTCGAGATAGCCACTCTCTCTGACAACAGCATAGTCCAGTGGTCACCAAATTTTCTGTAAATGGCCAGGCATTACTATCTGGCTATTTTTGGATTTGTGGACCATAAGGCTCCTTTTATAACTACTCAACTCTGATGTTGTAACAAGAAAACAGCCACAGGCAAAATGCAATTGAATAGATGTGGATGGGTGCCAATAAAATTTATAGATAAGGGAATTTGAATTTTATGTAATTTTACTATGTCATGAAATATTATTCTTCCCTTGATTTTTTTCCCCAACCATTTAGAAATGCAAAAACTATCTTTGCTTACAGGGTATAGGTAAACAGATGGGCAGGCCAGATTGCTTACTCTTGGATTGGCGGCTTCTTTCATTCGACAGAGAGTTACTGAGTGATTTCTATGTGCCAAGCACTGTTCTCAGCATTGAGAGCTCAGCGGTGAACAAATGGTTAAAAAGTTCCTGCCCACATGCAGCTTCCATTCTAGAATTGTCTGCTGTCATTGCTTATCACTCAAGAGTCATTATAGTGATGACTCTTTGTAAATGGACAGGCCTGTTGCAAAATCTCATGTGCACATACCTGTTGAGCCCCAAGTAAATGAAGTTTCTGCAGTTTACAATTGCAAGCATTCTGTTTGTATATACCATTATTATAATGTTTCTCACATCATATCACATCTTCTCATTTATTCCTCATCCCTAGCACACTGGTTGGCACAGGAGATTTATGATAACTGAGTAATATCTAATAATATGTAATATTATTTAACTTAGTATTTAAGAATTATATAATATTTAATAATAATGACTAATAATTGGATCTAAGATGCTGTTACCATTATTTATGTACTAAAGAAAAAATATTGCCAATGAACTCTGAGATGGTTATCACTGCATATTACATTTCAGAGATGCTAAAGTATGAAAAAATAAATGCGAGACTTAGACTCTATGAAATGTGGTAAATATTTCCTGAATAAATAGCGTTTCTATTCCCATTGATTCTGAAAATGTATAATGCTAATTTATAATGAGGCACAGGAAAAGTCAAAACCACAAATAAGGGCTATGTGAGTAATGTCACATGAGAGTGTGCCTGACTGCCTCCCCGTGATTCTGCTGCAGTTGTGTACTAGAGATGTTTGTTAAAAGGCCTTGCTTGCTTTCTGGAAGGCTCCAGGGCTGCTTCTCTCACAGCCTTACCTCCTTCTTGCCAGTCTGGTGGTGAGTGATGCAGAAACATTTTAATTAATGGCGAACTTCTCAAAGTTGAAGTGCAAACAATTACAGCTCAATTTTACTTTTGGCCTCATTTTCGTCATTTCCATTCTCTCCTCCCTCCCCATTAGATGACTCTGTTTCACAGTCTGTAAGCTGGCTAATGGCTCTGCTTGTGAAGGAGAGGACATTGTTTCTCCCACAATTAAAAGCAGCAAAGAGACAAAGACAGAATTCTCATGTTAGACACCTCTAGATGAGTCCGTCTGAAAGGTAGATAGTCACCCTTCCCTAGCTGGAAAATCGTATTTTTTTTTTTTCTAGAAAGGATCATGTCTGCTCCATAACAACTGTTTGCACACAAGATTCAAAGAAAGTTCATAGTACATATCACAAGTACATCTAATATGTAAGTGAAGTGATCTGTAGCACTGTTAATTAGACCTAAATTCTTGATTTACTATTTATAAAACAAAATTGATTATTACTTCATCAACAACATTTAAAGCATCATTAAGAGAGGTCTGCTCCAGCAGCCTCAGGTTAAATTTTTTAACAAGCACTTTAGTTGCTAATCTGTGTTATTGCCAACATATGTAAACTTCCTAATGCTAATTGCATTCAGCTGTGAATCAAACAATGTCTAATTCTCTTCAGGATTAATTATGCACATGTGCTGCCTGCATTCCTAAACATGGTTCTCATAAATAATAAGAGATATATCTAAGCAGATGGGATTTTTCCATCTAAATGATCTGTTTATCATGAATAAAACAAATGACACATACTAGACTTCAAATGCACAGTCACTGCAACTTCACATATTTTTAGCATTAATAATTACCCCAACAATCGTTTGTGTGGATACATTTTTGAACAATTGAGCAGCAAGCCATGTTTGCTCACATGCTATGTTTATCTCTCACAACATGTTTTTTAAAATTTGAACGGAGAACCAGGAACAGTGTAGTTTATTTCATGCATTTACTGGGTAAAGATAATTATACACCATAAAGAGTGAAACCCTACAGTCCCCAGGGAGCTCTGTTTAAATGGACTTTGGGATTAAGCTGATAAAAGGTTATATAGTCTTCCCACTCCATAGAACAAAATATACTGGGGGATATCTTTTTTAGCATTGCAGGACAAGAATTTTGGAATCATTTCAATAGTTGAATTCAACAATCATTTAATTCAATTATTCATCCCTGCAACAAAGATAATTTTGAAAGAAAATGGACATGTAAGGCAACAATAAAAACACCAAAAGTCATGTATTTTGCTTTACGGGATTATAGACTTTTGTTCATTTGCATAGTGTGCTCATAGTATTTGTATAGTATGTAGGAATCAAAGTTGAATTGAGATGCCTTGGCATTTCAGATAAAATTAGAATAGCATTTTTTAAAGAGAGAGATTCATAACAGCTTCTTTAGAAAGGTTGAAAGGACAGAGATTTGGAATATCATATGTCTCCCCAACTGCACTAGGCTCAAAACAGTAGTCACTTCCCCAAAATAATGCCAGAACAAGACAGATCTAGGATTGCACTGTCCAGTATGGGCACCACTGGCCATTTTCGACTATTGAGTACTTGAGATGTGGCTAGCCTGAACTGAGATGGTTTTACAAGACTGAGTACAAAAAGATTATAAAATATTATTTATAATAACTTTTGTACATTGAAAGGTAATGTTTTTAATGTATTGAGTTAAATAAAATATATCATTGGAATTAATTTAACCTATTTGTTTTCACTTTAGCAATGTGGGGGGACTAGCAAATTTAAAGTTACATACGTAGCTGGCATCATATTTGTATTAGACAATGCTGATCTCGAGTGGGGCACAGATATATGTATTTTTAAAGTTCTGTACGTGAATCTGATGCAAGTCACATTGGATACCACTGCCCTAGATGTTAAGGAAGGGAGTAAACAGAAGATACATCACTTTACGATTGGAGATTTGGGCTATGTAGATCAAATCAGAAAACATGTCTGAGTCTCAGAGCAGTCACATAACTTGTCCAAAGCCACACAGCCACAGTAAGTACCACACAGTAAGTCATAGAGTCAGAGTTGGTTTTCTGTGACTCCATAGCTCATGGTTTTCCTCTGCATAATACTGCCTTCTGGAAATACAGATGGGAAAAGAACGAGCAATATAGGTGCAGGACCAGGGGCACAAAGTGACATTAGAGTCAGATGAAAAGAGTTTCTCAGAGGAGAAAAGTAATATTTAACTAACATCTATTTGACAGGCTCAATGCTAGATGCTTTCATATATGTTATTTTATTCCAGTTTCACTTAACTCATGGCAAACATTTTCTTATGACAACACATAGACAAAGTTGTCGAGACAGCATTTATCTCTCACATCTTTTGCTCCTTTGACTATTTCTTTTTCCTTCCAATACTCAATAGTGACCCCACTGTTTTCTCACCTCCTCTCTCTTTGTATTTTTAAAATACTGTAGTGACCAAAATGTATCAGTTTTGTCCATGACCCTTTTTTGCTAGGTTTTGCTAGGTAGCTAATTCCAGTAATTCCATTTATTTGCTAATTTAGCAAATAATTGATACATTATTTAATCTACAGCACTAAAGATAATATATATATTTTATATATATATAAAAACTTAGAATACAAAAAGACCCGAGTTTGAATCATGTATCTACTACCTAACCATAGTGTAAACTTACAATTTATAGTAACTTAGAAGTTATTTTACTTCATGATGAGATTTATTTTCTTTTCCTCTGTCATAGAGACAACACCATCATCTCCTTTACAGGTTATTGTGAGGTCTTCTACAGATCTTCACGGTTCCTTGGTGTGACCTGTACCAGGTGCTCAGCCAATATTAGTTCTTTCCATTTCTCTTTTTTCTTCACTAACATATTATTCACCTTTTAGCATTCACATGCAGAGTGTTAACAAAAAGGAGATATATGGGTCTTTCAGTGGGAGATAGAATGAGCTGGAGGAGACTTTTCTGTTACCTCACTATCTCACTAAACTCCATAGTTTCCTTTGGCCTGTGCAAAACTGATATGGTTTGGCTGTATCCCCACCCAAATCTCATCTTGAATTTCCATGTATTGTGGGAGGGACCCAGTGGGAGGTAATTGAATTATGGAAGCAGGTCTTTCCTGTGCTGTTCTTGTGATAGTGAATAAGTCTCATGATATCTGACAGTATTATAAGGGGGTGTTTCCCTGCCCAATCTCTCTCTTTACCTGCCACTATCTATGTAAGATGTGACTTGCTCCTCCCTGCCTTCTGCCATGATTGTGAGGCCTCGCCAGACTTGTGGCAGTGTAAGTCATTAAGCCTCTTTCTTTTGTAAATCGCCCAGTCTTGGGTATGTCTTCATCAGCAGTGTGAAAACAGACTAATATAGTAAATCGGTACCAGTAGAGTGGGACATTGCTGAAAAGTTACCAGAAAATATGGAAGCGACTTTGGAACTGGGTAAGAGGTAGGAACAGTTTGGAGGGCTCAGAAGACAGGAAACTGTGGGTAAATTTGGAACTTCCCAGAGACTTGTTGAATGGCTTTGACCAAAAGCTCAGTAGCAATAAGGACAATAAAGTCCAGGCTGACGTGGTCTCAACTGGAGATAAGGAACTTCTTGGGAACCGGATAAAAGATGACACTTGCTATGTTTTTGCAAAGAGAGCATTTTGCCCCTGCCCTAGAGATTTGTGGAAGTTTGAACTTCAGAGAGATGATTTAGGGCATCTAGTGGAAGAAACATATAAGCAGCAAAGCATTCAAAAGTGACTTGGGTGCTGTTAATGACATTCAGTTTTATAAAGAAAGCCAAGTATAAAAGTTCAGAAAAATTTGCAGCCTGACAATGTGATAGAAAAGAAAAACCCATTTTCTGAGGAGAATTTCAAGCCGGCTGCAGAAATTTGCATAAGTAATGAGGAGCCAAATGTTAATCACCAAGACAATGGGGAAAGTGTCTCCAGGGCATATCGGAAGTCTTCAAGGCAGCTCCTCCTATCCTAGGAGCTGAGCTCTAGGAGAAAAAATGGTTTCGTGGGCCAGGCCAAGGGTCTCCACGCTGTGTGCAGCCTAGGGACTTGGCGCCCTGCATCCCAGCAACTCCAGGCGTGGCTGAAAGGGACCAATGTAGATCTTGGGTCATGGCTTCAGAGGGTGCAAGCCCCAAGCCTTGGCAACTTCCACATGGTGTCGAGCCTGCAAGTACACAGAAGTAAAGAACTGGGGTTTAGAAACCTCTGCCTGGACTTCAGAGGATGTATGGAAATGCCTGGATGTTCAGGCAGTAATTTGCTGCAGGGGCAGGGCTCTCATGGGAAACCTCTACTGGGGCAGTTCGGAAGAGAAATGTGGGGTCGGAGCCCCCATATAGTGTCTCTACTGGGGCACCACCTAGTGGAGCTGTGAGAAGTGGGACACTATTCTCCAGACCCCAGAACAGTAGATCCACTGACAGCTTGCACTGTGCACCTGGAAAAGCTACAGACACTCAATGCCAGCCCGTTAAAGCAGCGGGGAGGGAGGCTGTACCCTGCAAAGCCACAGGGGTGCAGCTGCCAAAGACCATGGAAACCCACCTCTTGTTTCAGTGTGACCTGGATGTGAGACATGGAAGTCAAAGGAGATCATTTTGGAGCTTTAAGATTTGACTGCCCTGCTGGATTTTGGACTTGCATGGGGCCTGCAGCCCTTTTGTTTTGGCCAATTTATCTCATCTAGAATGGATGCATTTATCCAATGCCTGTATCCTCATTGTATCTAGGAAATATCTAGCTTGCTTTTGGATTTACAGGTTCATAGGCAGAAGGAACTTGCCTTGTCTCAAGATGAGACGTTGGACTATGAACTTTTGAATTAATGCTGAAATGGGTTAAGATTTTGGGGGGACTGTTGGGAAGGCATAATTGGTTTTGAAATCTAAGGACATGAGATTTGGGAGGGGCCAGGGGCAGAATGATATGGTTTGGCTGTGTCCCCACGCAAATCTCATCTTGAATTCCCATGTGTTGTGGGAGTTACCCAGTGGGAGGTAATTGAATCATGGGGGCAGGTGTTTCCCTGCTCTTGTGAATAAACAAAATCTCTCTGACAGTATTATAAGGAGGAATTTCCCTGCCCAATATTTCTCTTTGCCTGCTGCTATCCATGTAAGTTGTGACTTGCTCCTCCTTGCCTTCCACCATGATTGTGAGGCCTCCCCAGCCATGTGGAACTGTAAATTATTAAACTTCTTTCTTTTGTAAATTACCCAGTCTCGTGTAAGTCTTTATCAACAGTGTGAAAATGCACTAATACAAAAATCTTACTTGTTTTAAGCTATATATTTCTTACTTAGCTTAATTACAGTAAATGCAGCGCTAAAAAGCCCAAATTTTATGATTCTACCAGTGAAATAATATAACCCTGCCATGGCTTTCACAGAACACTCTACAATATCACCTATGTCATGTGGTAATAATGTAAAGCATTGCATCAAATATTAAGGTCAGCCGCAAAACTTGCATACTTAGACTATTTAACCTTGTGTTAATGACTGTTTCAAACTCTTACAATCATGCACTTTTGGTTAAACAATCAGCCACAGCCCTTCCTTATGGTTTTATGAAGACATTCGAGACTTCTGGAAGAAAAGCAACTCATATTGCTTGTTAGGAGGAGACGGTGTGAATGTGATTAATGGTAGAAACAGAATATAGGGGAGGGTATTTTTTGGCACAATCCCTATGTTTCAGGTTGTTAATGGGAAACGTTATTACCCCTTCCATTTATATCCCTCACAGTGCACCAGGACTTCAGCTCCTCACTTCCATCCTCTACACTATGTGCAGTCTTCTTGTCCTTATTCCAAAAAAAGTTGCCTCACCTATTAAGTAGGTGCAAACATAATTGTGGCTTTTGTCATTACTTTTTTTTTTTTTTCTCTTTTGAGGTGGAGTTTTGCTCTTGTTGCCCAGGCTGGAGTGCAATGTCACAAACTTGGCTCACCACAACCTCCGCCTCCCGGGTTCAAGCAATTCTCTTGCCTCAGCCTCCCAAGTAGCTAGGATTACAGGTGCCTGCCACCATGCCTGGCTAATTTTTTGTATTTTTAGGAGAGACGGGATTTCACCATGTTGGCCAGGCTGGTCTTGAACTCCTGACCTCAGGTGATCCACCTGCCTCAGTCTCCCAAAGTGTTGGGATTACAGGTATGAGCTACTGTACCTGGCCTGCCATTGCTTTTAATGACAAAAACCACAATTATGTTTGCGTCAACCTAATAGATTAACTGGAAACTGATTATGCAGGTTCATTAAATATCTAAATAGCTTTTTCTCTTTCAATCAGGTTTTTAGACCAAGAGTTCAACCAATTATTCACTCAAACATCAAAACTAAAAACAAAACAAAGATAAAACAAACAAAACTCCAAATTTAATTATTTGCCCGCTGATACTTATAATAGTGTGAGTATCATTTATGTTAAAAACAGAGGTATTTATGATCTTGAGACTTAAAAATATATTTTTTTAAGTAATATAACATATATTAAATATAATATAACAATTATATTTAATAATCATGCTTCCCAAGTCAGAGAAGTACATATTTCAGTTTTCCGTGAAGTTTTAAAAGTAAAATGGTTATTGAACCTCATCTTTCCTCAGTTTTCTCATCTGTAAAATAGAGACAAAACTAAGTAAACACCTCATATGATAGCTTGGATGAGTTAAATAAAATAATAATCGTAAAATGCTTAGAACAGTGCCTGGCAATAATAGTGCTTAATAGTTATGTTATTATCATTAATAACTTCTAAATTTAACCAATCTGAACCTTTTCACACACTTTTGACCATATTAAGTTCTTAATGTGACATTTTTATTAATCATGGATATGACCTAATCATCTAAGAAGTAAATAATGCATACAGATGTATAAAATAATTCTAGCTATCTTAAAAATTGAAAAGCATCCAAAAAAGAGAAAAAAAAAAAGAAAAGGAATAAAACACCAGATTAATGAAGGAAATGGTGCTATTGGACACTCTGGTGGCTGCACAATATAGCCATCCTGGGCATTGAGCCTGAGGGCATTTTTATGGTTTTTTCCCTTCACTTTTCTCTGAGCTTATACCCACATGTAAATGCAAGCATCAGTCCATTCTCCTCCCCATTAGTGTCTTTCCAGACTTGATAAGGATGTTCATGCTGTTCCCTAGGGTTTAATAATTGCCAAAAGATGCATTAAATGATAACATTGATTGTGAAGTACTTTAAGTCGATAAATTATCTTTTTAACAATTAATTTCATATGCTTCCAAAAACTACTTGGCAGAGAACATATGGTACTTAATATTTTACTGACATTTAAACAAGTCTAAATTTGCTAGTTTCATTAAACAGCTTTACACTAAAATTCGTTTAATTTATGAAACGTATGTTTGGCAATGAATGTGCCATCTTATGTAATATAAGGGGTACATGGTTAGTAGGCTGCAGTCCAAAGTCCAAATGTATTAGATATCTTTTTAATTGATACTAGAGGTATTTACCCTCTTAAGCATCAACATTTTAAGTCAGGGGATTTGGAGTTAAAAATAAACGGACAAATAAAGAAGCTAATTTCTATATGGTCTATTTAAAATGTAAATAATAAAATTGTCTCTTTCCCTTTATTAAAAAATATTCTCCAGATGCTTATATATATTACTAAATTTTTATGCGTAAGGCCCCAGCTTAAAATGTCAGGCCCCAAACAAAACAACAACAAAACACAATTTTAAATTCCTTTTTAAACAGGAAAATTATTTTCTGTTTTGAATCATCAAACACATGTTTTCCTTTATCTTCATTAATAAATTATATCCTGTGATTTCTTCTGGTATAAAATTCTATTATTCCTGTTACTTCTAAAATATTGAATTTGGATGCAAATTTATTTTGGTCAGTATTTAGTATGATTAATATAGTTTAAAGTTGACATTCCAAATCAGTGGGAATAATTACTTACATTTTTTGAAAATGTAAGATACGAAAATATACTTTATAATGCTCAAAAGTAAAACATGTAATAAAATAATCAGATGAAAATTTAGAAGGATATCGATATAATGAGTAGGAAAGGTTTTGTCAAGCCCAATTCCAAAGGCAAAAGCATCAGTAAGAAATATTGATTATGTATTACTACATACAAATGAAAAGCTTCTCTTTATCAAGCACCATGAATGACCTAGGGAAAAATATTTGTCAGCAAAAGGGTAGAATCTTTATTATATAAAAATTGAAATATATTTATAAATCAATTAAAAAGACAAAGTCTCAAATAGAAGAATAAGCAAAAGACATGAAATAATAATTAATATGAAAAGAAAAAATTGGTTATATATATATGAAAAAATATTCAGCTTCACTTGTAATCTAGGAAATGAATATCTAAAGAAAAACAAAATGTATATTGTGGTTATCAGATGAGAAAGCTGAAAAAGAACATTAATATTCAATGTTTTAAAGATATGAAGAAATGGACATGCTTATATGCTTTCTCTCATAAGAAGCAATATTATTTGAAGAGTTATTTTGTAATAAATACCAATAACATAAAATGTCCATTCCCCATGATGTGCTTATTTCACATTGCATGTCTGTATCAAAACATCTCATGTACCCCATAAATATATACACATACTATGTGCCCACAAAAATTTGAAACAAAAACTAACCGAACAAAAATTGTCAAGAACAAGAATAACAATGTGGAACTGTTCCAGACTAAAGGTGACTGAATAACAACAAATGTGATGTGAACCCTGAAATGGATTCTGGGGTGAGGAGGTAGGAGATGGCAGTGGGAACCTCTAAAGAATATTGGTAGCACAGTTGGCTACACTGAAATATGGAGTGCACAATAGGTAATAGCAGTATGCCCGGGTTAATTCCCTGATTTTCATAATTGTGTTCATGTGGTCGTATCTTTGCTTTGGGGAAAAACACACCAAATATTTATTCAGTGGCTAAGGGATAGATTTGTATCAACTTACTCTCAAATGCTTGTGGGAAAGAGGGAGATGAAGAGAGAGATAGAGATAGAGATAGAGAGACAGAGGCAGAAAGAGAGAGAGACAGAGAGAGAAAGAAAGAGAGCAAGACAGAGAATGCAGAACACAAAGCAAATGGGGCATGGGGCAAAATTTATATATCTAGGGAAAGGGAATGGAGGAGTTCCTTGCATGGTTCCTGCAACTTTTCTGTAAGTTTGAAAGTATCAAAATTGAAAGTTAGCAAAAACTATACATGTTTAAAAAGTATATATGCAATGAACCAATAATTTCGCTTTAGGAATTTCTCTGAAGAAAATAATCATGGATTTGCAACAAGGATATTTATTTATCATAGTGTTACTTATAATAGCAACAAGTAGAAACTAATTCACTAGAAGTTTTTATTTTATATGATAAAATTTAATATGGTCATTAAAACCAAGCTAGAGAAACGTTTATTGGCATTTGAAAATACCTGTGAAGTCATGCAAATTTAAAAACAGAAGATATTTTAAAAGTAAGTACAGTAGGTTTTCTTTTAAAATGAACATTTATGGACATTAGTAGGCATATTAATTGCGTACAAATGATTGATTTATAGTTAGGTCTTTTTTTGGGGGGGGGATCTGTAATTCTTTCTGGAAAGTAGATCTAACAGTTAATGACAGAGATAAAAAAAGGAGATGTCACTGAGACATCTGCCCAGGATTTCTTTCATTTTGGGGGGTTTTTTGTTATTTGTCACAAGGTAATATTATGACTTTTGTGGGCCCTAGGAATTTTTGCTTTCCTGAGCCCCTTCCTCCACAAAGAAACATATTACAATTATATTTTAGAGTTGCACTGGAATAAAGATGAAATATACTAAGATTACATATTAAAATACTTCCTTCCATATAAAAGTTTATTTTTTAATTTTGATTTTAAAATAAATTAAAACTATTTCATGAGTCCCTTAAGTTATTGTGGGCTCTTAAACACTTGTACCTATTGTGCCTAACCAAAAATGTGATCCCAATACACCACCTCTACTTGCTGTATATGGCTTACAAAGCATCTAGGGTGGTGCTTCTCAAATTTTTTTTTTTTTTTTTTTTTTGAGATGGAGTCTCGCTCTGTTGCCCAGGCTGGAGTGCAATGGTGCGATATCAGCTCACTGCAACCTCCTGAGTAGCTGGGATTACAGGCGCGAGCCACCACACCCAGCTAATTTTTGTATTTTTAGTAGAGACGGGGTTTCACTGTATTGGTCAGGCTAGTCTCGAACTCCTGACCTTGTGATCTGCCTCGTGATCAAGTCTCCCAAAGTGTTGGGATTACAGGCATGAGCCACCGTGCCCAGCCTGTGCTTCTCAAATTTTAATGTGTGTGTAAATCAGTAGAATATTGTTAAAGTACAGATTCTGATTCATATGCAAGAAATGAGACCTGATATTCTGCATCTCAGACAAGCTCCTAGGTAATGCTGATGACACCGGCCTGTGGCCCACACTTGGAGTAGAAGGTGCTGGGAAATAATTACAATCACCATGACTCATATACCCTACATAAACTCACATATTACTCTTCAGCATCCTAGCATTTTTCTAAAATGCTTTTTTGTAGCCATTGGTTATAGGTTCTGAGGCATGCAAGAATATCCTTACTTCCTGCTTCAGACATATCTATTTACCTATTGACCTATATTCATACCCAAACCCATGCTTATATCTGAATCTGTGTCTCAAAGAAAGTGTATTAGTTCATTTCTGTGCTGATGATAAAGACATACCTGAGACTGGGCAATTTATAAAAGAAAGAGGTTTAGTAGACTTACAGTTCCATGTGTCTGGGGAGGCCTCACAATCATGGTGGAAGGCAAGGAGGAGCAAGTCACGTCTTACATGGACGGCATCTGGAAAAGAGAGAGCTTGTTCAGGGAAACTCCCCCTTACAAAACCATCAGATCTTGTGAGACTTATTCACTATCACAAGAACAGCATGGGAAAGACCCATCCCACTGATTCAATCATCTCCTACCAGGTCCCTCCCACAATAAGTGGGAATTCAAGATGAGATTTGCGTGTGGATGCAGCCAAACCAGATCAGAAGGCATGCCAAAATATTAACAGAGATCATTTATTTGTAGTGGAAATCTGAATATTTAATGCTTATTTATACTTCACTGTTTACTAACTTTTCTACACTGAGTATGCATCCATTTTCTAAACAAAATATTGCATATTATAAATACTTAGAAATATTCACTACAAATATATCCATGAAAAGAAACAAAATAAGATGGTCAAGGTATGATGAAAAGGTGCTATTTTGATGATCTATGTTGGAAAATGTTGAGAAAATAAACCTGGCTGTTAAAAAAGTGAAATAATATTTTAATTTAAAAGTATTTGTAGTACATCTAACAGTTTTTTGTTTATTATTGCAAAGAAAGCAAGTTAAGATTTAAGAGCATATTATTTCAGTAGACAATGTGTTTCTGAAGGTTATGATTTAAGCCTCTTGTGGTGGTGCATGCCTGTAATCCAGCTACTTGGGAGGCTGAGGCGGGATGATGACTTGAACTCAGGACTTTTGAGGCTGCAGTGAGCTATGCTTGGCCACTGCACTCCAGCCTGGGTCACCTAGGGAGACTCTGTCTTAAAAAAAAAAAAAAAGAAAGAAAAATAGAAAAAGATTCTACAATTTAACTTTTCACTTACTTTGACCAATATTTAGTATGTAATTGCTAGATCTTGTTTTCTAGTGAATGAATGATTAAGTACATTTAAAAATTTTATTTGCTTTAGTATCCTTGGCAATGGTCAACATAATCAATAACAAGCAAATCCATTAAAATGATTGAAAATTCAGGGCTTATTACGTAGGTTATTATCATGACTTGAAAGACAGTAACAATGCTATTCATTCCAACTCTTAAATATCTTTGGCACTTAAACTTCTAAAAATTTGTCTTTGGGGATCTATGATATTGGCCAAAAGTTTATTTTTACATTTTTTAAAAGTTAAAACATTGCTTGTGAAATATTTTCAGTTTATTTGGTAATATAAAGTAGTATTACTTCACTTTTTCCATGAAATCCTAATGAACATTATTTTTATCACCTCAACTTACTACGGAGTGGTGTTTTTTCCTCCCTCAATTCATATTTTAACTTATAGCATGTGAATTTTTTCTTAGTCTTTATCTGATCATCTATCAGACTTTATTAGTTATAAATGCTAGCTTAAATCCAAATTATTTGAAGAGAAAAGAAAACAAAAATCCATAATTTCAGATTAGGCAAATATATTTTGCTTGGCAGTCGAGATTGAATATAACTGAATAATATAGTATGTCATCACACTATAACAAATACTATATATATATATATATATATATATGTATAACATCTTTGAAGTTTTAATGTTCTCTTTGTGCTATACCTTTTAAAATTTTATTTATAACCAGTAAATGACATATAAACAATGGCAAGTTTTCAAAGTTTCAATTCATTACAGGTATTAAATGTACCCATAATTATACCTTTCTCCATTCACTTGAGGTGACCTGTTATTTGGCACTTTTTGTATGGAAATATTCTCATTCAATTCATGAAATGTTTTCAACTATGTTAGTGCTAGTATGTAGTAACTGCCTTATCCAGACATATAATTCTTAAAGAAATACTGGAATGGAACACCATGAAAATTAATATTCTGTGTTTCCCCTGCAGACCCTTAGAAAAAGGAATTTTATATGATTTTTGCAGTAATCTGATATAAGCCTGTATAACTTAAGGATCACATTCACGTTATTTCCCATAATTACTTAGCACCAAGCCAACACCCTGTATACAATGCCATATTTATTTTAGGTGAACTATAGTTTTGAGGTTTTATAATTTCTTTGCGTAATGTGTATATTTAGGAAATATATACATACGGTTGACAGACGTTATAACTATTCCTGCTGTACAATATAGCCATTGAACCTTTGTCTTTGAGTCATATAAACATAATCTTATGAACTGTTTTAAACTTCAGGAAATAGATTACTTTATCCAGTATTTCAAATTTTAAATTTTTTATGGCCACATGTACATATACAATATTTATATATGTGAAAGGGATTCATAATTACTTATGTAAATCTGTCTCAATTAATTTATTCATGTGTTTCTCCTGAAAGGCTCCATGACTCTTCTTTTAGTAGTGAGAAGCATGATGTCATGGAGAGCCAGTGACCTACTAAGAATAAAATTACTTTTATAAAATTAAATCGTTTAGAGATACAGTGATATTTCTAATGATATAAAATTTGAAATGTAAAAATATGCGAAGCATCTCTCTGAGTTACGAAACATAATAGAAAAAGATCCCCGTGATTCTACCAACCAATTTAAGAACTAGAATATTACTGAGAGTATTTTATCTACTTATGTGTTCTCATTTATTTCCCCCCCAGAAGAAATAACTTACTGAATTTTGTGTTTATATTTCTAATCCTTTTAAACATTAATTATTGCTATATATATATGTGTGTGTGTGTGTATATATTTATTTATTTATTTAGAGATAGGGTCTCATTCTGTCACCCAGGCTGGAGTGAAGTAGTGAGATCCTAGCTCACTGCAGCCTCCAACTCCTAGGCTCAAGTCATCCTCTCACCTCAGCTTCTTGAGTAGCTAGGACTACAGGTGTATGCACACCATTTCACCCGCTTAATTTTTATTTTTATTTTTTTTGTAGATATAGGGTCCTACTGTGTTAGATTTTTTATTTTTGTAGATATAGAGTCTTATTGTGTTAAATATTTTTTTGTAGATATGGGGTCCTACTGTGTTAGATTTTTTTTTTTTTTTTGTAGATATAGGGTCTTATTGTGTTAAATATTTTTTTGTAGATATGGGGTCTTACTGTGTTACTTATGTTCAGGCTGATTACTTACGTTCATTGGTTTTCAATGACATATATAGCAGGGATTAGCAATCTATGTCCCACTGACCTATGTACTAAATCCAAACAACCCTATGTTTTTGTAAGCCCCATGAGGTAAGAATTATTTCTATATTGTTAGTGTTGTAAAAAACATGTGAGATTGTATGTGCCCCACAAAGCTTAAGCTATTTAATATCTGACCCTTTATAGAAAAATGTTTGCCAAACCCTGCTGTAAATTATTCTGCTGTGTGAATACATTACACATTGGCTCATAATTGAGAGTTCATATGTAATTGATCTTAATCTACAGAAAATTGTGTGGTCTATAAGTAGGATGTTTTTCTCCAAAAAGCTTGTGATTTTGTTACTCCTTGGAACTAAAAGGAGCTGCAATCCTAGAAGCAAGGTAATCCTTTCATGGTTTAATTCAGAGCCTCAGTTTTAGCTCCCCTCTCTTCCGTGATAGCTCTTGATGCTGATATTAACATTCGCCCTCTGTGTAAACTCACCTTGAGTGCCTGTGTATTGTTCACCATTTGAGTTTCAGTTTACGTGATGATGGTGGTCATGGCGCTGGGAGCATCAGGCTTTTCTTTGTTACCCACAAGCTCACGCATACCACATATGTTGTATTTTATGCAAGGTCTGATTATTCCATAATGGGAAGAAGAACTGTCAGGATATCTAGTGTGCCTTATTATTTGAAACATAGCTGCCAAAATATACTTAATTTATTAGAAACTAGTAATTTAAAATGTGTGTCATAAAACTGTAAAGCGCTAAAAGTCCTTCTAAATTCTAAAAGGCTATACATAGGTGTTTTAAAAGTTATTTTCAGTTTCAACTGTGAGAACAAAATACCATAGACTGGGTTAGCTTAAACAGAATAAATTTGTTTTTCATAGTTCTGGAGGCTGGGGAGTTCAAGAACACTGTGCCAGAATGGTTGGTTTCTGATGAGGGCTCTCTTCTTGGCTGGTACATGACTACTTTCTCATGGCATCCTCACATAGACTTCAGTTTGCTCATCTGTAAAATTAGGATCTTGGATGACGTGATCCAAACCCCACATACTGAATATAAGTCTTAATGTAGAGACTCGCACAAGAGAAAGTCAAAAGTGATTTTTTTCTTTGTCAAGTTATATACATACATAACTTCTGATATATATATACACATATATATATGTGCCAGAAAGAAAGTGATAATCAAAGGTTGTTTGATAAAACTAAAAGAGATACTTGATGAAAATGTTCTCCCAATTATTTTCTTGAACCAAATAAAGTCTTGCTTAAAATTACTTCAGTTTTAGTCTGGGAATAGTAAATTGGCTTATGCACAGTATGGAATAATACTACATTACTATTAGCTATTCTTGAAAAGAGAACAGGAATGATATGAGAATAACATTCTTCCTCAAGTCACTGAAAAAAAAATATGCTGAAAATTCTATCTTTGTGCTAGATTGTACGCTTCAGTTGGACACATGCCTTGCTAACTAAATTATTTGAACTCATTAAATATTAGTAATAGGTGTGTTCAAATTAACAATTGTATCTTGTCTAATTTTTCCTTTCTTTCTAGTGGAGTTGCTGTTCAAAAGGGAAGATGCTAGGAAGATACCAGTTGAAGGAATAAGAGAAAGGAACGAAAGGAACTAAATCCTTGGGTAAGCCCCCAATTGGATAATAAGATTTTGTCAAAGAATTTGGTCTTGTTTCCCAATACATACAAAAAAAAAAAAAAAACCATGGCCAGGCACAGTGGCTCATGCCTGTAATCCCAGCACTTAGAGAGGCCGAGGGAGGTGGATCATGAGATCAGGAGATCGAGACCATCCTTGCTAACACAGTGAAACCCTGTCTCTACTAAAAATACAAAAAAACTTAGCTGGGCATGGTGGTGGGCGCCTGTAGTCCCAGCTACTTGGGAGGCTGAGGCAGGAGAATGGCGTGAACCTGGGAGGCAGAGGTTGCAGTGAGCCGAGATCGTGCCACTGCACTCCAGTCTGGGCGACAGAGTGAGACTCCATCTCAAAAACAAATAAACAAAACAAAACAAAACAAAAACACTACCCATAAAAAGTACATAGAGAATATTGTGGAAGGTAATGTTTCTCAAACCTGAGCATGTGTCCGAATCACCTGGAAGTATCACAGATTGCTGGGCCTCACTCCCTTAGAGTTTCTGATTCAGAATAGTTGAGGTGGAAACCCACTCCAAATGTGCATATCTAATAAGTTCCCAGGTCGTGTTCGTGTTACTGGTCTGGAAACCACAATTCAAGAAATATTAAAGTCTTTTTAGTCCTTTATAATCCCAATAATATCCTTGGAATAATCTAGGCCATGGAAAACTAAGTCTATTTATTATGATTGGTATGAAGACTTAAATCAGCAGGCCATATTACAACATTTTAAGAAAGTCATTCAGAACCTGCCTTTACATTTATTATAAGGATGTTGGTATCACATGGTATACATTGATTGGCTACTTTTCTATCTTAGCTCATTGCTCACTATATACATGGGTTCTTTTTGTACATGAAAACATAGGAGAGAAATTCCATCATATGGAATTTCAATAAAGTTGAAATTGAAAAATATTACAAAAGTATTTTTGAAACTAAAAATAGTCATAACACATCATTGAAACACTGAAATTCAGTTTCAATGCTTCAATGATGTGTTATGCCTATTTTTAGGTTTTTTTAATTCTGTTTTAAGAAACTAACCATGTTTTTTGGAATGATTTCTAGGAAACTCAGAGACAAATTTGTAGCCAATGTCTAATAGAGTATATGAGAAATTATATTGGGCATTTGTGTACTAATTTTATACCTAGCTTCATTGTATATCATTTACCCTAATTTTTCTTACCTATTCCATCAATTTCCTGTTATTTTTATATATTTTTCCTTTTTTGTATTTTTATAGTTTTTTTAATTTGGAAAATAGTAAGGATAATGATTATGAAGTAAGTGGCTAGTTAAGTAATGAACAGATAATTCCAAAATTAGTAAAATGAGGTTTAAATAAATTCATGTGGTATAACAGAGTAGATTTAGGGAATCTGTTATATGTTTCTTAGAGTGTTACACTTATTCTTTGGTTATATTCACATGTATTTTTTTAACAGTCATTTTTGTTGTATATCAATGTTAACTGAAGTTTACCATGAGGTTCACAGAACATAAGCTGTGATTGTTTAAATATTAGGACACAGCCCACCAAGTCCAGGAGTTTTTCCTTTGCAAGGAAAATGGGAGAGTCTTCATAAATCTAAGTGATACTGCTTCCTGTTATACATCAGGAATGTCATATTTATTATTGTATGGAAAACTACAAAAAGGGGGGAGCACTATTTATTTATGGTAGATTATTTTTACTTGTTCAAGTATACCATCTTTAATTAGCAGAAGGAAAAATTGCCAAAACAAATGAGGAAGGGGATTGTTTTTTGTTGTTGTCATTAAAGGTCTTGTGTTCACCACAGTGTCAGTGAAATATTCCCCATATCATTCTGCAGTCTTGTTGATTCTTTTAAATAAACATTGAGTCAAGCAGAGGGAAATCATTTCCATATTTCCTGTAGAAAATACATATGTTTTCTATTTAAAATTTTGGGACTTTTTTGTTTTAATTGAGGAGATTAATTTACTAGCATGTTCATGTTTCTCTACACTGTAATTTGTTTTTAATTACACGTGAATGCCATATGTACTTCATTGACACTCTTTATTAATTCTTGAAAGTAAATTTGCTCACCACTCATGTCATTTGTATCATGGGGTGTGTGTTCCTGTGTTCCTTGTTAAGTGATTCCTTTCTAATATCTAAATAATTAGCTAATTAAGGGCATGATCCTAGGGTTCTTATGCAAGGATAACACCCACTGGCTTAAAGACAGCATGATTTGCTTTTATTGTGGATCACAGTGCTGACTATCCTCATCATGTTGTTTTTCCTAATTAATGTAGTATTCATATTTGCAAATGTTCACCTGTTAAAATAAGCTTGTTAAACACGCTTGTTGATTTCTGTATTGTAAAGCTCGCTGATGGCAGATGCTAGAGTATCTCAGTGGATTCCATTTGGGTCCACTGATATGTAGTTGTCACTACATCCACAATCCTGGCAAATATCTGTAATTGATCACAGGAATTGTTGTGTTAAAGAGTAGAATTAGATCAGACCAAACAACCCAGCCCAGAGAAACTAACCCTGCTACTACTCATAAGAATTATACTAGCTTATACTTTTTTAGTGGTTACTATTTCCCAGACACTGTTACATAACTAACTCCGTTAATCATCACAAAAACCTTCTGAAATTTGTACATATCCTAATAATAGTGGAATCTTTTGGCAGCATTTCTCTGAGCAAGCAGCCCCTTATAGAAAAGCCATAGGTGATTCTCTTAATTTCTAAATTAACACCGAATGCATTGCCAAGGCATTCCAGTACCTTCACAGTTTGATGTTGACCCACCTGTATGATTTGTATCTATAACTTTTAACCTTTTCCTAACCCCTCACTCTTGCATAGTGTCCTTCAAGTCCGTATCAGACTACGTGGTGTTCACTGACTATATACTAGGCTATCTATCCATCTCTTTGACTTGGATTTTGCTTCTGCTCATCCTATCTATCTATCTATCTATCTATCTATCTATCTATCTATCTATCTATCTAATGTTCCTCCTCTTTTGATTATTATATAGTGAAGTGCTGCTACCTCTACATCTAAAACATCATCACCTCCTGAATGAAGTCCTTCCTGAATATCAGCATTAGTAAAAGTCTTCATGCTCTGCTTCTATTGCAGTGTTTCTAAAAGTACAATATTTGATGCATTGTTTTATGCATGCACACACTTTCAAGATTATTTAGAAATAGTAGTTTTTTTTTCCTACTCTCCTCATATGATTTGGCTGTGTCCCCACCCAAAATCTCACCTTGAATTGTATCCACATAATCCCTACATGTCAAGGAAGAGACCAGGTGGAGGTAACTGAATCATGGGGGCGGTTTTCCCCATGCTGTCCTTGTGATAGTGACTGAGTTCTCATGAGATCTGAGATCTGATGATTTTATAAGTGTTTGGTGGTTCCTCCTGCATTCACTCTCTCTCCTGTGCCTTGTGAAGAAGGTGTCTGTCTCCCTTTCATCTTGTGCCATGAATGTAAGTTTCCTGAGGACTCCTCAGCCATGCAGAAATGTGAGTCAATTAAATTTCTTTCCTTTATAAATTACCCAAGCTTGGGTATTTCTTTATAACAGTGTGAAAATTGACTAATATATCTTCTATTTCTCAGAACAATTTTATTCCATCTCTTCCTGTGCATCTTTGATCTCAGTATATTCATTATCACTGATGGTGCTTTTTATATCATCCAGTTCACTTTCTACATTACATAGCTTTCACTCCTGCCTAAATTGTTTGTGATCCAGCACTTTTTGATCCTTTATATGATGCTGTTGCTGAAATATTTTATCCTATAAGTTCCAATTTACTTAATCTTAGGAGAGATTGCTTTTTTATTTATCCTGTAGGTTTTATATTCATGATCACAACATCCTAACACTTAATGTTTTAATTTATTTGTTTGTTTAACTGACAAATAAAAATTGTATGTATTTGTGGTGTACAAAATAATGTTTTGATATAAGTATACATTGTGGAATGGCTAAATCAAGCTAAGTAATGCCTTGTACTATTTCATATGCCTTACATTATATCATTACATTTTATTTAGCTTATTCTAGTACTTACACTAATCTTTGAAACATTTATTTATTTACATGAATGACTGATTGTGAGATTAGGAATTCTTTGAGGACAAATTCCCTACCCCGTCCCACCACCACCACACACACACGAATTGCCTCTCTTCATAAACACATATACACATACAAATACATGCTTCTATTTAGCCTAGCATTGCTCTTAAAGAGACTCCAGGGCCATTATGGGCTAGTAGAGTCATTGTCTTCCATATGGAAAATATATTTTACCTATACTTTAAAAATTATTGTGTCTTTTACCTTTCATCTTCTAATTTCACTTAATTTTACTTATAAGCATTTATTAAGTAGTACATTAATAGTAATGTGTTATTCTGCTTTTAGATAACAGCCATTCCTCAATACAATGCAACTTTCTTAAACATTGAGTCCTTGTCTTTTATATAATTTATTTATTTTGTGTTCTTTGCATACCAGAGTGGCTAAAGAGTACCTTTGGAGCCAGGCTGTCTGGCTTCAAATCTCAACTCTGCTGGTACCTAACTGTCGCCTTGGGCAAGTTATTTAACCTCTGTGGCCTTTATATGACATCTGTAAAATGAAGAAAATAACCATATATACTTCACAGAGTTATTGCGAGCCTTGCATGATAAGACGTGCACAGCAGTTAGAACAGTGCCTGGCACAGAGCAAGCCCTTGATAAATGGCAGTTGTCTTTATTGCTATGACTTTTCTTTTTCCTCCTGTCACATTGCACCTCTTCTTGGGTTCCTCATGGTCCATAGGTCATGGAGACTCCTAAAGGTCCGACTAGAAGCCCCCATGAGACAATTCCTGATGAGTTTTAGATGAAGTGTATCAGCCTGTTGAATAGATCTCTGAGAGTGTTCAAAAGTGTTTTTTCTTATAATTTTTAATACCTCTATCCCATCTGTCTACATCCTTTCTGTGTTGCTCAGGCAAACTTCAAGAAAAGCCTGAGCAAACAGGTAGGCCTTTCAACTTGTACCCTGAATGCACAACTAAATCCAAAGCTAATGAAGTTTGTTCAGATTAAAAGCACTTCATATGCCTACGACAGCTCTTTATATAATGCAGTTAGGGGTAGAAAATTCATGGTATTTCATGCTTACTTATATGCTTTTCATGTGAAAAGATACAGTATAATAAAAGTTGAGGATTACTCATGTTAATTTATTATATTTTGCTGATATAGTCACATCAAGGGCTTAAGAAATATACTTCAACAGCAGCGCAAATGAAGGAAGGATGGTTTAAGACATGGTACATAAATGCTCTCCTTGCTGCCGCTTTTAATGACACTTCATTTAGAAATACACCCTCTTTCGTATGGATAACACTCTATTTTAGAGTTAGACTTCTTTAGGAAAAGAAACTATAAAATGCATTCAGGTGACTGTTTAGTAAAAAATTTAATAAAATTATCCCCACATAAAGGTACTGAAATGCAACAAAAATAAAAGGTAGATGCCCCATAATTCTTACGAGCATTAACTTTTAGAGAAAATCTATTATACATACCAATTTAGTTTATTTAACACATTTCACATAGCATGTAAATAAGAAGTGCTTTATGTAATTTTAATTGGGTGGGTTTAGTGCCTCTGAAATTATAACAGGAGCAATTTATATTTAAGTAAAACATGTACAATTGTGCTGTCTGCTCACTAAAAAAGGGATCTTGAAAATATCATCTGTGATATGAATCAACAAACACTGAGCACCTACATACAGAAAACACTAAGTTGGGCTGGGCAGGGGAGGTAGAGCTAGAAGAAAACCCATACCCAGGGAATTGGTGATCAAATCAGACATTTTGTAAAACCATATATGCATGTCAACTTAAGTAACTATATAAATCAATATGTAATGCGGACTAAATGAGGAGTGTAGGTAATAAGCACTAGAAGAATTTAGACGAGAAAAAGATTGCAGTGGGCTTGACACAATTGCCAATCTTCAAAGAGGAGGCCCTGTTTAAGAGTTGAGAGTAGGTTATATTTAATAATCAGAGAAAAGAGAAAGGGGGTAGCTGATTAATAAAGAGTGCAGTGGGCAGAGGCACATTCACTGGGAAGCAAAGGAAGTGCAGGGGGCACGGGCCCCTTCCAAAGCCTGTACTTTATGTTGTATTTGTAAATTTCCTTCTTTCCTTCCTTCCTTCCTTCCTTAACACCTCCTAAGTTGCATAAGTTTTAGATCCACCCAAAATTTCAAGTTTTATTGGGTAATGAAACAAAATTTATGTGGAAATATGATTTATTGTTAAGTCAATAAATAGGCTAGTTTTGATTGGGCACAGAGTTCATGTTAAAGTGTTCCAGGGGAATGAATGGAAGGGTAGGTCAAGACCATATTGCAGAAGTCATTTCTTTTCATACTAACATACTAAATCATTTGAAAATTTATTCTACGTATAATAGAAAATCACTAAAATATGTTAAGGAATTAATGAATATTTATTGATCTCTCACTGTATATACCAGAGAGTGATAATCATATATCTCATGTAGGCTTAATAATAGTCATAAAAGGCAGATATCATTACTCTAATTGAAAGACCTGAGAGTCAGAGAAGAAGATTCTTCAAGGTCATGAAGTAACTAACGGTGGATCTGGGACTCTAAAACACATCCTTCTGACTCTAATACCCAGCCTTTTCCCTATCCATGCAACAGAAGACTGGGAAGAAGAATCTAATAGTAATAGTTAAAATAAGGTGAGTTTGAGTAGGAAAAAAAAGGAAGAACCAGGAGGCAGAAGAATAGATAACTATGGAACAAGAACCTCAAGAATTTGGTGATATATATGTGCCTTTCCTGGTGTTTGGAAAGCAACACCATAGGAGAAAATAAATATAAATATTCAATAAAGTGTCATTTTTTTTACACATCACTGCACTATACAACAAAAAACACCAAAAACAAGCAAAAAAGTAAAGTTTAATTTTAACTTCTGCCTAAAATGTCTGCTTTTTGATTTGTTGATATTTTTAACTATTAAAGATGTGATGGTCTCTTCTTAGTGATAGAGTATTATCTCCAACTCTCATTCAATATTTCTTATATTTACTTGTATTATAATTGCTTTTGAACATCCTTTGCTAGATTATAACCTCTTTGCAGGCAGGGTCTGTGACTAACAAGTTTTAGCAGAATTGAACTCATTACCTTAGACTATGCTAATAGCTATTGAAAATACACAAATACACACATACACACACGTGCACACACATAGATGCCATTATAGACATTTTGATGTCTAAAAAATGGTTTTCTTTTTTTACATAATTTTTGAACACACAGGTGTTACGAAGGAGTGGAGGGAAAAGAACAGAGAGTTTAGACTTAATCAAGTCAATTGGTTGCAGGAAAGACAAGCATAGTGGCCACATAGAGGAGATGCCATTTGGCAGACAAATGACATAGGATATCAGTTGAGACCATTTGTGCCTTGGATAGTGTATAATTTTTACCAATTCTTTGTTTTATAAAAAAGCAAATATTCATGATTTAAAAGATCTTATTGGTTTCCAATCTATCTTCCATCTTGTCGGATAATTTATCTTTTTAATACTGAGATCAAATTCCATTACCCCCTTTTTGAATATATTTATTAGATCCCCACAATTTATATTCTAAGGAAACAGAGTAGTGGTTAAAAGTGAAGGCCTTGGAGTCACACAAAATGAGGTTCAAATTGCAGCTCAACCTCTGGCTAAGACTGGTCTTAGCCAAGTCTTTTTTTTTTTTTTTTTCTTTTAATAAGTTTCAGTTTCTGTCTATCACTCATCATGAGCATGATTATACTGAGGTTTTAACAAGGAGTAAATGGAATAAGTCATGAAAATGTGCATAGTACAGCTAATACTCAGTATGCATTAGTATTAGTAAAAGTTCTCCAGAAAAACAGAACCAATAGGAAGTTAGAAGAAGGGGAAGAGAGAAAAAGAGAAAGAGATTTGAACATTAATATAATGGCTCACATTATTGTGAAGTCTAGCAAGTTTGAAATTGGTAGGGCAGTCCAGTAGCTGGAAACAGGCAGGATTTCTGTGCTACAGCCTCAAGACAGCATTCTACCTTCTCTGAAAAACTTATTTTTGCCCTTAAAGTCCTCAACTGAGTGAGGCCCACCATATTATAGAGGGCAGTGATACCACAAAATACCTTCATGGCAACACTTAGACTAGAATTTGACCAAACAACTGGGCACCAAAATCTGGCAAATTTGACATACAAAATTCACCACTACAGGTTTATTACAAAGGAAAAGACTAGACTTCTTTGTAATTGCTTGAAAATTGTGCTTTCTCATGTCTCTTTGCCTTCTTCATGGGCTAACCACCTTTGTATCTGTGAACAATCTCACCCTACTTCTCTGCATGGCAAACTCATACTAATCTTCCTTGTCTCAGGTAATTTATTACCCTTTCTGCTAGAATTTTCTTGCCACTCAAGGCAGCATTTTGTGTATCTTCCATATTCAAACAGTGCTTTGTGTACATCCTCTTGAAAGTAACACCATGAAAGATTAACTTTTTCCTTTCTGTTTGTATCTTTTTAGCACTCATAGTTGGTATAGAGGAAAAATTTGAGTGTTAAATTAAGTTTTGAATGAATATTTGAATAACAAATGACGGAAAGAAGAAAAGAGGGAGGAATCAAAGGAGGAAGAAAAAAGAAAATAATTGGAAAGAAGAAAGCAAAGGATTATTAATTTCTTTCCACAATTTGCTCTTCAATATTCCTGATTGCCCACAATATTTTTCACCCACCCTGTTTAGTTCAAGGTGATGACATGATAAAGTATTTGTCTATAATCTTCTTAAACTTGAGAGCTCAGCAATATAGGCAATATTTATGTTTGTATGCAACACAAAAGCAGAACTGAAGATTTTGTAGTAGACTTTGAGATTGAGTAAAAGCTGACTGTGCCTTCTGAAATTTTTTAAAACAAATTTGTGATTACTTTTTATGAAAGATTAGGTAACACCTAAATATTTTATTAGCTATCCCATCATGTGTTACATGTCTTTATCATATTCAGTGTGAGAACCAAGTCTGGGCCACCGTATCTATCTTCTTGTCAATGCCTTCATGCAGTTAATTCCTGGATATGCTAGAAGTGAGAGGTCATGAAAACCATTTTCTGGAATGAGGTTATTATTTCTCATATGAAAAGACACCACTTATGGGTAGATTTTTCAAGTTGCTGCCTTCCGAATGGCTATGTCTTCTCTGCCGGTTTAATCTTAGTCACCTCCTCTGCAATGACTTGAAGACATGCTTTGCTATTGGATCCTATATAGTTGACTATGACACATGGGAAATCAACAAACTCCTTTAAAATTTGTTATTCCTAAGAAGGTGGTACAATATGCATAATTCCAACTCTGCAGTAGGAAATTTTAAAGTGCCCTTGTTTTAAAGTAGTATTCCACATCTGCAGACAAGTGAGGAACCAAACACTGTAGGACTATATATACTACCATATAATTGAAAATGTAGGCTTAGCCTTAGTAAAGAGAGAAAAATAATGATTCTAATGACTAAGTCAACAGGTAGGTAGAGAGACCTTTTTTTTTTCTTTCAGCATAAAGTTATAGTTTTAAGTATTAGTTTCATCTCAGTTGTCCTATTTAAGAAAATGAAGTAATGCTTCCCTTTTAAATATCATGGTAAAAATACTTGTTAACATTTTTAAATTCTGAGGAGAAAATGTAATAGAATTGTTATAAAGGACCATGATACAGAGATAGATAAGAATCCTTGAATCCTCAGGCAGACTTTAGAGAACACAGCTCCAAAGGTGGAGAGGTGAGAGAGAGAGAGAGAGAGAGAGCGAGAGCGAGTGAGAGCGAGTGAAAGCTTTCAGCTTTTTAAGCCTATGAAATTAGCATCCTAATCATATCGCACTTATTTCCATTTTTCAGTCATATGGGCCCTTTACCTTATTTTTATTGAAGTAAATTCATGTTTTATTTGTTGATTTTGTTAATTGCAGACTGTGCTGGCTGTCTTCCTTTGCATGAGGTTTCATCATAAGTTTTAGAATTTGGCTTTGTGGGGTCATTTTGAGTAGCAGTATTTTTGTTAGTTTGGTTTGGTTTGATTTAGATTTTGATTTGGTTTTCTAGTTCTTAGTCACAAGATAGTTCTTTGTCCTCCTGCCTCCCTAAGCCTGTAGTTTGCAAAAAGTCATATTTTGGATTGCCTGAATTCTAGCTTCCTTCATGAGCTCAGATCCCTCAATATCCCCTGCTTCAAAAAGCAAGACTTGGACAGAGAAACTGATATCCTACTCTTATTGCCAGCTTCTGACTCAGGAACCAAAGTTATTTACTTTCAGCCATACTTTACAATTTGAATTTATGATTTTTTGTTGTTGTTGTTGTTGTTTGTTTATTTTCTGGTCTAAGAAGATATCGGTTCGCTTTTGAGTCAGGCTTTGTGTTGCTGTTTTTATTGCTGTTGTTGTTTGTTTTTTTCTTTTCATATTTTACCTTTCCCCATTAAATGTTTCGAACAGAGGCTTGCTTCAAAACAGCTACTGAAAAAGCCATCGTGACCGTGTGTCTTAGGGCTCTTTAATATTGAATAATAGACTGAAAATAGGTTAAACATCCTATTATGACTCAATTGTTCTCTAATTTTAATACGTCCAAGGGTTACTACAGGACTTGGTTACAAAGCCAATTCCCAGACTCCACCTTTAGAGATTCCCATTCAGGGTGGCTGGTGGTACGGTGGTGCCTAGGCATCTATAGTTTTAATAATTCATTTAACTGATATGGCCTGTTCTGACAGGGGTTGGTTGATAGAGTCTCAGAAACATATAGCTAGAGTACATTACAATTCAAACATGAAGAGGATTGGTCATGGTGGCAGGGAGCTCTATTTTTGTGTGTTGGGCAGCTATTTGTGTGACCCTCCAAGATTCAGACCCTCTTGTGAATAAAGGGAAAAAGCAGACCCGAATGAACGAGGGTTCATTGTGATCCACAGAAAGGAGCACAGCTAGTCATTCAGTTGAGTTCTATGTAGTGTGGAAGGAAGGAAATTTCAAATCAGAGATACATCACAAAGGAAAATAATAGGTTTAATATGTTTCCTATTAATTAAACATTTTAATATAATTTTGTAGCAAGAGCATTTGTCCTGTAGTCCAGAAATTCCCATGAGTACCGAGAAAGGCCAAAAGGGAATATGCCACTCAACAATGTTCTGTGAAATAATCACCTGTGGGAATTCATGAAAAAATGGATTAAGGTATTAAATTTATACTGAAAAGAACATGGCTAATATGTGGCTTAATGACAATAATATGAAACATTGAAAAAAACAGTAGATAGCAGGCAGCTGATGAATTCCTGACTGTATTGATGTGGAAGTTCTTAACACCAAGAAAATGGCAAAGCCTTCTTTACTTATTTTCATGTCACTCCATTTTTGAATTAGAAAATGAGTAACTAGTGTCTCAGGATCTTCTGATTTGCAGTTGCTAAACAGAGTCAATTCCATACTATGAGGCATTATGCAAAGGAACCATATTTAAGCTTAGGACTTGAAAATTATATTTTCCAAAAAATGTGTCAAAATTGAGCAAGTTATGATCATTACTTTGCAAAATAGACATTAATTACTATAAAAATTTGTCTTTGCCTACTCTTTTCTAAATCATTTTAATATGTGGGATAAAAAGACTAAACTTGCTTGCTTTTTCTACTGTAATCTTTAAATGGATCAGGCTTAGTGGTTTGCCATCAGAATGTAAAAAATTAGAACAGCCGCTCTATACATTCAGCTAGAATTTCAACTGGGGCATAGATACACTTCTTATGAACATATCTGTGATCCTTTCATAGAAATTTATACTGGAAAATTCAGAACAACAGGTATTTTAGAACATGTGTTTACATTTTCAGTTTGAAATAATGCCAGCTAAAAGAGAAACTGAAGATAAATATCTGTAAAAGGAATATCTGACTGAAAGAAAGGGTTTACAAAGTGTCTATGTGGGAGAATTTCCATTCATAAAAATAATGTAGTTTGATGACTACCCCTCAGGAATATGCAGTCAAGAAAATCATACAAAGATCACAAACTTTTAGTAAAGTCAGCACAGTGCTTCAGACTAGCAAATTTACCTAAAGTATTAGGAAATTTGTATCGACTTTTACTAGCAAAATTCTGCTTGCATTGCATTATTTCTTTTTCTAAGACCAGCAATATAAGCCTAATAACTGTCATCCATTTTTGACAAATGTGGCTAGGTACTGTTAAAATGTCTGCTGATTAAGGAGGTGAAAAGTCACATTAGGAAATATAGCATGTCTTTTGAGATATTGGTTTGAAAAGTATGGTGTCAATATGTAAACATTCCTGATTAAAATACTAATTTTTATGAATGTGGGATTTGAATGACTTCATATGGAGGCAATATAGTTCAGGGGCTAAGGTACAGAATTGACAAACAGACCTTGAATCAATTGGCATCAGGCTCTATCCTTGTACTAGCTACGTGACCTTGAGTATAATTTTTTTCTCATTTGCATAAAGAAATTGTGCAAGATAATGTAGGTAATTTCACATAGCACAGATCCTGCACCTCTCATTCTCCTGGAAATATGTGTGTGTTGTGGGAGGGGATAAAGTGATAATACTGTAAAGTGGGGATGAGAAGAGGGAAGTGACTGAATATAGCACGTTATACACAATACCTTGTTCTAGGTATAAAATATCAAAATACAATTGATCAGTTATCTGAAAGTGGATACATAGAAAATACATTGTGGTGGACAAGGTGTATTAGGGTTCTCTAGAAGGACAGGACTAATAGGATAGATGTACATATGAAAGGTGTTTATTAAGGAGTATTGACTCACAGGATCACAAGGTGAAGTCCCAAATTAGGCCGTCTGTAATCTGAGGAGCAAGGAAGCCAGTCTGAGTCCCAAAACCTCAAAAGTAGGGAAGCTGACAGTGCAGCCTTCAGTCTGTGGACAAAGGCCTGAGAGCTCCTGGCAAACCACTGGTGTCTGTTTCAGAGTCCAAAAGCTGGAGGAATTGGAATGTGATGTTTGAGGGCAGGTAGCATCCAGCACAGGAAAACGATGGAGGCCAGAAGACTTAGCAAGTATGCTCGTTCCATACCTGCTTTTCTGCTGGCAGCTGATTAGATGGTGCTCACCAAGACTGACGGTGGGTATTCCCCTCCCAGTCCACTGACTCAAATGTTAATTTCCTTTGGCAACACCCTCACAGACATACCCAGGAACAACACTTTGCATCCTTCAATCCAATCAAGTTGACACTCAGTCATCGCACAAGGTGATTTGCTGCTTGAATCTTCAAGGAAGGGTTTGTTACCTAGGGGCTAGGGATTCTGCCTTCAGGCAGAATCTAATGGTCAGGGTCAAAGTTTACCCTTTCTAGGTTGCTCATATGCAGTGACTGATGGAGGCAGAAATATAAAGGTTTGGCCTTCCCAGGTTGGTGGGCCATTTATTCCAGGGGTTGACCAAGGTTTTGTCAAGCCACCATCATAGTTCAGTTTCTCCCTTTACCCAGTTCTACTTCCTTCTCATCTCTTCCACATGAATTAAATCTCTAATAAATACTTTGCACTCCAAATTTGTCTCAAGCAAGTTTGAGAACTCAGGTTGGAGAACTCAACCTGAGTACAAATTCTGGCAATAGTGACTTTGAAGTCCAGGACTTTGAAGTCCTGGGAAGCAAGCACACTGGACATTGTCTTTCAAGAGCATACCTCTATATCCAGTGGAACTTTTGAGTAAAAAGTTGGCGAGGTTCTAATTTAAAAAATAGGCAAAGAATATGAATAGATATTCTCAAGAAGACATACAAATGGCCAACAGGTATGTAAAAAATATGTCTAATATTGTCAGAGAAATGCAAGTTAAAACACAATGAGATATTACCTCACATCTGTTAGAATGACTATTATCAAAAAGATGAAAAATTGTTGTTAGAGAAGATGTGGAGAAAAGGGAACCTTTGCACATTGTTGATAGTAATGCCAATTAATACGCCATTATGGAAGACAGTATGGAATTTCCTCAAAAAATTAACAATGTATTAAGTTTTGAGGGAGTCAAAATAAAAATTAAATAAATAAAAATAGAACTACCATATGATCTAGCAATCTCACTACTGGGGATATATCCAAAGGATATGAAATCAGTATGCCAAAAAGATATCTGCCCTTCCATATTTATTGCAGCATTATTCACAATAGCCAAGGTATAGAATCAACCTAAGTATTCATCAGTGGATGAATGGCTAAATCAATTGTGGCATATAGACACATAGAACACTAGTCAGCCTTTAAAAAGAAGGAAATTATGTCATCTGTGACAACATGGATGAACCTAGAGAACATTATGGCAAGTGAAATAAGCCAGTCAAAGTAAGACAAATTACATGATCTCACTTATGTGTGAAATCTAACAAAGTTAAACTTTTAAAAGCAGAGCAGGGGCCAATGGAGAAGGGGAGGTTGAGGAGATGGTCAAACAGTAGATACAAATATTCAGTTAGATAGGAATAAATTCAAGAAGTTTATTGTACAGCATGACAACATAGTTAAAAATGTATTGTATTCTTAAAAATTGCTAAAAGATTAGATTTGTTCTCAGCAGAAAAAAATAAGTATGTGAAGTAATTCATCTTCTAATTAGCTCAATTTAGTCACTCCAATTTGTATACGTATTTCAAAACAATGTGTTGCATATGATACATATATACAATAACATTTTAAAAATAAACAGTGATAGCACAGTGATGACAAAAATAAAAAGAAACCTGTGAGGTTTACAAAATGAAGTGGTTTTATAATACCTATGTGTACGCTTGCTTTTCCAAATACACCTGGTGCAGAATTCTTTCAAACTGATATCTCTATACCCAGGTTATACAAGCAGTAGTTAGGGCCATAACTAAAAGGATGATCTGAGATATAAGTGGAAGCTGTTGTTGTACTGTAAGATCTCAAAAGCAATCACTTTGAGAAATCATTCCCAATAGCAGTGATTGATTTTCACTGATTCATTACATTCATTTTTTTTTTGTCTTTTATCATTACATTCTTTTTTAAATCTGCTGTTTCCAAGTATAGATATTGGTAGATGGCAGGCTGGATTGGAACTATAATCTCTGACTAAGGAATTTAGTGACAATTGATGACCTCCATCAGTCATTGGATGATTGTTCTTCAGGGTGGGCTAATCATAGCTGATGACATCACCCTTTATCTAGAACTTCCCTGCCAGGCCTGTGGCAGAATATAGTAAACACTGTTTTTGTCATATAAATTATGAAAAAATTAATGAAACAGTTATGTCCCCAGCCAATTGGGTAAAACCAAAAAGCTTTGGACTTCTGCTTCTTGAGTATAGCAGAATTAATTGAAGTAAAAGTGTACTATAAGATCAAGTGTATTGGGCCATTTGCATTGCTATAGTGAAATACTCGAGGCTAGATAATTTATAAAGAAAAGGGGTTTAGTTGGCTCACACTTCTGCAGGCTATACAAGCATGGCACCAACATCTGGCTTCTGGTGAAGGCCGCAGGAAGCTTACAAAGCAGGAGTAGGCAAGTTACACGGTGAGAGCAGAAACAAGATAAAGAGGTGGGGAGGTGTCACACACTTCCAAACAACCAGATATCACAAGAACTCACTCACTATCATGAGGACAGCACCAAGCCATTCATGAGGGATCTGCGCTGATAATTCAGTCATCTGCCACCAGGCCTTGCCTCCAACTTTGGGGATTACATTTCATCATGAGATTTGAAGGGGCCAAACATACAAACTATATCAGTCAAGAATACCAAGATAAATAATCAAATATCAGAAGTCAATGTTGGCTTGTCCGTCTGGGTTTGACAAAGTATAGATCATGTTCTTATAATATAAAATTTAAAAAGAGGAAGTCACATTGTCCCTGTTTGCAGATGACATGATTTACAAAACCCCATCGACTCAGCCCCAAATCTCCTTAAGCTGATAAGCAACTTCAGCAAAGTCTCAGGATACAAAATCAATGTGCAAAAATCACAAACATTCCTATACACCAATAACAGTAAACAGAGAGCCAAATGAGTGAACTCCCATTCACAATTGCTTCAAAGAGAATAAATTACCTAGAAATCCAACTTATAAAGGATATGAAGGACCTCTTCAAGGAGAGCTACAAACCACTGCTCAACGAAATAAGAGAAGACACAAACAAATGGAAGAACATACCATGCTCATGGATAGGAAGAATCAATATTGTGAAAATGGCCATACTGCCCAAGGTAATTTATAGATTCAATGCCATCTCCATTAAACTACCAGTGACTTTCCTCACAGAATTAGAAAAAACTACTTTAAAGTTCATATGGAACCAAAAAAGAGCCCACATTGCCAAGTCGATCCTAAGCTAAAAGAACAAAGTGGGAGGCATCACGATACCTGACTTCAAACTGTACTGCAAGGCTACAGTAACCAAAACAGCATGGTACTGGTACCAAAACAGAGATATAAACCAATGGAACAGAACAGAGCCCTCAGAAATAATACCACACATCTACAACTGTCTGATCTTTGACAAGCCTGACAAAAACAAGAAATGGGGAAAGGATTCCCTATTTAATAAATGGTGCTGGGAAAACTGACTAGCCATATGTAGAAAGCTGAAACTGGATCCCTTCCTTACCTCTTATGCAAAAATTAATTCAAGATGGATTAAAGACTTAAATGTTAGACCTAAAACCATAAAAACCGTAGAAGAAAATCTAGGCAATACCATTCAGGACACAGGCACGGGCAAAGACTTCATGTCTGAAACACCAAAAGCAATGGCAACAAAAGCCAAAATTGAAAATGGGATCTCATTAAACTAAAGAGCTTCTGCACAGCAAAAGAAACTACCATCAGAGTCAACAGGCAACCTACAGAATGGGAGATAATTTTTGCAATCTACTCATCTGACAAAGGACTAATATCCAGAATCTACAAATAACTCAAACAAATTTACAAGAAAAAAAAATGCCATCAACAAGTGGGTGATGGATAGGAACAGACACTTCTCAAAAGAAGACATTTCTGCAGCCAACAGACACATAAAAAAATGCTCATCATCACTGGCCATCAGAGAAATGCAAATCAAAACCACAATGGGATTCCATCTCACACCAGTTAGAATGGCGATCATTAAAAAGTCAGGAAACAACAGCTGCTGGAGAGGATGTGGAGAAATAGGCACACTTTTACACTGTTGGTGGGACTATAAACTAGTTCAACCATTGTGGAAGACAGTGTGGTGATTCCTCAAGGATCTAGAACTAGAAATACCATTTGACCCAGCCATCCCATTACTGGGTATATACCCAAAGGATTATAAATCATGCTGCTATAAAGACACATGCACACATATGTTTATTGTGGCACTATTCACAATGGCAGACTTGGAACCAACCCAAATGTCCATCAATGATAGACTGGATTAAGAAAATGTGAAACATATCCATCATGGAATACTATGCAGCCATAAAAAAGTTGAATTCATGTCCTTTGTAGGGACATGGATGAAGCTGGAAACCATCATTCTCAGCAAACTATCACAAGGACAAAAAACCAAACACTGTATGTTCTCACTCACAGGTCGGAATTGAACAATGAGAACACTTGGACACAGGAAAGGGAACATCACACACCGGGGTCTGTCATGAGGTGAGGGGAGGGGGGAGGGATAGCATTAGGAGAGATACCTAATGTAAACGATGAGTTAATGGGTTCAGCACACCAACATAGCACATGTATACATATGTAACAAACCTTCACGTTGTGCACATGTACCCTAGAACTTAAAGTATAATAATAAAAAATAAATTTAAAAAGGTCAGGAATGTAATAACTAAATTAGGTCACCAAAGCAAATTTCAAGGTGGAGACTCTAGGAGTTCAAATGAAGAGGAATAGAGGAAACACAGGTCACAGTCTACAAACATATGTTTAGTCTGTAGTCAAAGAAAGTAATACAGTAATAAAAATGAAATTTACTAAGCATCTACTATGTGCTGTCCACTTGGGTAAGTTATCTGCATAGATGAGATAACAGCTGTTATTAACCTTATTTCACTAGGTTTAGAGAGGTTAAGTAACTTGCCCAATGACACAAGTAATGAGTAGTGGAGGCAAAATTTTAATTAATGAACATATGCTATACTACATGTATCATGGGTTTAACCCATGCTATAAACCATTATGTACCTCTCCATGGTACAACCTGATAAATAGATCGGGAGAGTGAAGACTTCTTAGAAATCTTAGAAGACTTCTAATATTTGACTCTACCTGGTAGTGTTTTCATCACTCAGTAAGACTTTATAGGTTAACCCTTAATGCTGCATCTAATTGTCTATGCAGATAATTTATCTAAGTTGATCAACCTTAATGGTAATTTAGTCTGTCTGTATAAGTGCACTTTCAGCAAAGGATAATCATTGATAAGTTTTCATTACACATAATTGCTGCTTTCCTGATCATATTATTTGTCAGTTGAGGGCATTTCTAGAAGAATATAAGACAGTAGTATACAATCTATGCAACATATTATAAATAATGTATATTTATAGTACATAATATTATAGGACTCCATAAACTTCATGAAGATAATAAAATATTAGTTACAAATGATTTACCTACTGTACCAGGAAATAACTATACACCATCCATTTTACAATTACTGTAAGCATATGAAACAAATTAAATTGTTCATATTGAGATTCTATTATGAGTTTCCAATATTAGAATGAACAACACTCTTAAGAGATATAATTAAGATAATTTGTTTAAAATGAGTCCAACCTAGGTTTCTCCCTCCTGCTGCATCAACTGTATTTCACCGGTCCTCTTCTTTGTAATCTATAACGTTGTTCACCATGGAGGGATGTGGTAGTATAGTCCAAAATAAACTGGTGCAGTCATTAGCCAGTCAAGCACTCACACAATATGTGAAAGAACATACAAAGTCGACCTTACTTCAGGTTCAAGTGACCTATTCAACCCCACATAGAGCCTCTCTCTTTCTCTTTCACTCTCTCTGAGTGTGTGTGTGTGTGTGTGTGTGCGCGCGCACGCGCGCGCATGCCAGTTGGATAGTAAGAATAATGATTCAAGGGTATGTTCAGGATTCCACTTCACTCTTTCTCTCAACTTGCATTTGGATTCCTGGGTTACCTTGAGTGATTGTCTCTTACAGTCACATATAAATCCCTCCTTGATATATTTTTCTTTTTATCTCTATCCTGTGTGGCCTCTTAGTCTGTTTAAATCCACATTGTTAGCCTCTAACCCAATCAGTCACTGCCCTGCCATCCTACATACACCATGTCTTTTTTTTTTTCCCTTAAGTCACCACTGAGGGTGGTTGGTGTGCTTTATTTTGTTTTATTGCCATTTGGACATGGAAGTTCCAGATCTTAATGGGCCAGTCTCTGAGTGGATTAATTAAGAGCCATGAAAATAACATGACTCATAGGTTGCTAGTAGTGAAAAAGCATCTGTCTTATCATCATGTTCAGAGCTGATTTCAAAGGCAGTTTCTTGTGTCTCTGCCTGAGCTGTGACTATGACATAGGTATCTTAAATATTGTCTTGAGTCTATGCTATAAATGGTTTCTTAATTAAGCAGAAACATTGGCTTCTGTAACACTTGCTCAAAACCAAATGAATATCTTGTACACACGTAAAACCTTAGGGGTATTACTATTTAATCATTTTATATTCAACTGTATGTAGATGAGGAGAGGGTGTGAAGTCTTCACTTGTCCACAAACTGACAAACTCTCTTTACAAATTGCTTCAAGAAAACCTTCAAAAAAGATTTAAAAAGTAAAATGATTTTAGAACCACATATTGATAGAATTTTAAAAATTATGAGCAACATATTTTAATCAATATCTTTGGGTTTGCTCATCTGAAAATGGGGTGGAATAAGGAAAAGTTGGACTATGAGGTCATTGATACCCTTTCTAGTGCTAAGACCCTGTGATAATAAAACACCTTGTGAGTGTTGCAAAATATTCAGAGAGCTCAATGTATGTAGCCCATTCACTTTTTCAATTATTTTACATTTTTGAACTGTTGAAATGAATTACTATGTAATAACTTTTTGTAGTATGTAATAGCTGACTTTATTAGAAACCACCTTATGGTTTCTGGTGAACATTTGCCCATATTGTGAAGTCATCATACAATCTGGCACAGTAGACACCTTATATTTAGAGAAATTTAGGACTATGACTGGGTTGCAGGTAATAACTAATATATTTTGGTGAAGAAATGTTTAAATATTTAATCTTGTTTTATTAAAAATCATATATTTACAGTAGACTAGCAAGGTGCTGAAACTATATTTGTTTTGCAACAAAAAGACATCACTCTGCCATATTTTTCCCAAACTATAAATCTATATTGGAGAGCTGTCTCTAAAAGGACATAAATAAGAGTCTTAATGAGTGATTTCTAATACAAATACACATTCAGGATTTTTTTCCTATCAGGACAACACTGTCTTGTCACAATCGTAAAGCACACACACACACACGTCATAATAACATCCATTAAAAATTGGGTCTTTATGCAAACAAAAAGCGAGTGATAGCATAATGAAAACCCAGCTATGATGGCACAAAAAGTTCATAATTATACTGATATAAACATGATTATGTTTGTATGTCTAGAAATAGAGTACCATTTTATTGCTTATAAGGATTAGTGACAGAACACTTAGAGATACGTTTTGAAAGAGCAAATGTGGTGTTAGCTGCATGACTCCCATTAAAGTCAACGAGAATCACACTGGTAAAACACTGTACACCATTTTGAAAAATTATCCCAGAGGGCTCTAATATGTCTTTTTATGAGTTACCCACACAAATCTTTTTATTTTCCAATAGATCTTCTTTGTGGCAGAATAAGGTAGATGAATTGAAGCATTATTCTTTTAAAAATAAAAGCTATTCCTATAAAAATCTCTGAGACAGTTGACTTATGGTGAGATTCTTTTTTACTGGATTTCCAATATGAGTGAAGTGATTTTTAATGTATTTTAATGAGAACAAAAAAGTGCATTCAATTGATGAGAATTGCTAAGATATTTTAGGAATGTGAATTATATTTGTCAATTTAATACAATTCTGCCTATTCTTTTTGAGCTTATGCCACAGCGCCATTCTAATGCTATGAGTTTAACTGTAAGTAAAACAAAGTCCCTGTTCTTTTAAGTAGTTTATATTTAGTGAGGGTGAAGAAGGCATAATAAATGGACTGAAAAGAGAAATAGATATTGTTTGAATATTCTATTAGTCATAAAGTCAAAAATTTTCTATTTAAATGAGATTTATGACCAGCTATTTTGCAAAATATATTCTTATTTTAATAATCAATTCTTATTTTAATATTTAGCCAAAGATATTATTTTACAGCAGAGGTGCTAACACCTAGAGTACTTAAAATATTCAATCAGTATCAGAAGCAGGCCAGAGTTTATATGTACCTAATATCACCTAATACGAGGCCAGTGTTTTAAAAACAATTTTGAAACAGCATGTAATATAAAAGTATAATTAAAACAGCATAGAACAAGAATTTAAAGCATAAGATTCTATGAATGGTATGATAAGGACAAGAGTGAGGTAAATATTAATAAAATGGAAACATGAAACCTGCAAGAGAAGAGGAATAATGAAAATATGACTGAAGTAAAAATAAGACTTTGAAGAATAAATAATTTTAAGTGAAAAGTTTTGATTCATAATTTTTCTTTCTTTTGTTAATTAGTCCAGAAATTATTTGGGGTGGTGGAACTTTCTCCATCAGTGCTGTGTTTGTTACAGGCTTTGCATTTTCACGTTTTAAGAGAACTTTAGAGAGGACTCGCTGATTGAGGATGCTTCACATCAGAAAAGATGGGAAGGACAACTATTGTTAACAGTTACAAGGAAGAGTCTAAGAGTGATCAGAAGATGATGTACACACAAATTTTATGAATCCAGTTAGTTATATAAAAATAAGCCATTACTATGAAGAAAAGCAGAGGGATATTTTATGGTAAATAGGAATTACAGTTACTTATACAATTAATAAGGATAGTCTTTGGCTTCTAAATGAATAAAATCATGAGCCTGGAGTTTACCAAAGAAACTTTCTGTTTTTAGTTTTCATTACTCTCTACAACTCCAGACGAATTTTTGTAGAGCTAACAGGCTCTATACTGCACGTCTATCACTTTTTTGTCTGTCTTTTTTTTTTTTGAGTGCATTTTCTATTCTTAAATGATTGATAAAAATTGTTAAATAAGGCAAATACTGTACATGCTACAGTGTAATGAGGCCTGTCAAGCAGGGGGAATACTGCTCATCATGATATTAAAATTAAATGTAGCATTTTTTAAATCCTTGACATAAATAAAGAAGTTATTTCTCTGGACCACTGCATTTTCCATAAACTCAATGTTCTGTATAAGTCACTGTCATAGAATATATTTTATTTTGAGGCAACCCAGTCATTTTCCTCCATAAATAAGTACCAAATCAAGTATCATTTATCTAAAAATTATGTCTTCTAAGGCCTATGATATGCAAAAGATACTAGTTAGAGGCGGCTAACTGTAGTTCTAGTAACTTATGCATGCCTTTTGAGATGACATTCTTATTTTCCTTCAGATATGCAGATAATGGCTCTGGTTTAAAGGCTAATTGGGACAGTACATCTTTAGTAACAACTCGGAGGTTATGGTTTGGAACTCAGGATTCTGGCTAAGGTTATCTAAAATACTCCTTTAGAATTATGTGGGAGAACTATGAAGGAGAAGCTTTCAGAATCAGTAAGTCAGAGGACAATAATACAGGGAAAACTGTTGTTTATGTTAATAATCATATAAAATATTTTAAGGGAGTGTCCTCTTACATATTATGATTTAACATTATGTCGCACATTTCATTCGAAAACAAAAAGTTTTGCAGGCAAATAAACACGATTAAATTATAAAATATGTAATATGAAATGTCATGCATTTTATTGGGTGATTTTTCCATCCCTGAATGTGGTATCTTATTTGATCTGCATATCAAATAAGATATTTGGAGAAAGTCTCATTTTGAATGTTAAAAATTCAAACTCAGGAATATGATTTATCTGATGTAATGCAGCTAAAATAAAGCAAAGCTAAGACAACTCAAATATTTTTAGAAATTTCAAATCTTTTTGTACTCCCTATTCTGCCTAATCAGTTAGGGTATGTGATATAAGAGAATGAAAAACAAAATAAAACAAAACAAACAAAAAAGCAATGAGGGCAAGTGTAAGTAATGCAAATTTTCTTTAAAGTTTTTCTTTAAAATCCTTCTATTTCTATGTTTATTGGCATAAATTTGGGAGCCTCAAAGCCTGGAAGAGTAGTAGCCTGCGCACAAAGCATGGTGTTATAGAGGATATTGGGTGCAAGTATATGACAGTTGTTTTAGATTAGGGTCTTAAATTAGGAAGAGCAGTGAAGGCTGACACAGCCTTCTAGTGTAGATGACAAAGATATGAGTATATAAGACACAAGAGGGAAAAAGTAGAGAAAAAAAGAGTAAGAGTTTGAAGAATATATTTTGTAGAAAGTCCACATTTAAGGAATAGCAACGAGGAAAAACAAAACAAAATAATAATAAAAAAAAAACACCTAACAATCTTGATTAAATAAGATAGGAAATCTTTCCATGCCATTATTGTTCTGTTTTCCATCATAACCCAAATTTCTCCTATTTCATCCTTTCTATGATCCTTACCTTAGTTTTCTCAATTTTATGCCATTTTTATGCTATCAGAGTGTCTTACTGAATCCTCTCACTTTTTTTTTTTTTTTTTTTTTTTTTTGAGACGGAGTGCAGGCTGGAGTGCAGTGGCCGGATCTCAGCTCACTGCAAGCTCCGCCTCCCGGGTTCACGCCGTTCTCCTGCCTCAGCCTCCCGAGTAGCTGGGACTACAGGTCCCCGCCACCTCGCCCGGCTAGTTTTTTGTGTTTTTTAGTAGAGACGGGGTTTCACCGTGTTAGCCAGGATGGTCTTGGTCTCCTGACCTGGTGATCCGCCCGTCTCGGCCTCCCAAAGTGCTGGGACTACAGGCTTGAGCCACCGCGCCCGGCCTCCTCTCACATTTAATATTTGTGGAAAGTTCGGAGCAGTTGTTCTCAAACAGGAGGGGACATTTGCCGCCACCCCCCCCCCCCCCGGACACTTGTCAATGTCTAGGCATCTTTAGTTGTCATAATTTGGGGGAGGGAGGTATCTGCAATTGGCATTTGGTGGTGAAAGGCAAGAGATGCTGCTAAACATCCTACAATGAACAGAGTAGCTTCATACAACAAAGAAATGCACATCCCAAAATTGCAATAGTGTCAAGGTTGAAAAGTCCTGGTTTAGACAGAGACGTGCCAAATAACTCCCAATTTGGGTGCTGTTTTACTAGGAACAGAAGGAGCTAGTAAGTTAATAGGTAAGGAAAGGCCCACATAGAGATTTAGTTCCAACTTTAATGGTACAAGAGCTAGCTGGTGAGACCCGTTTAACAAATACATGTGAACTACAGAGATAATTGTGATAATGATGTATTGTCTCCTGTCCTCTTATGAAGCTGACTTGTCAAGGGTTTTCTTTTACTCCTTTTTTTGTTGTTGTACAATTTTTTTTTTAACTTAAGCAGGATTGACTTTGAAATAAAACCCAACATGTTTTCCAGTTGATTTTGATTTAAAGGAGGCCTTTCATAGAGTGCCTCAGGGTATGCTGGCTATGGCTATTTATCTTTATCCGGGGTAGTTTATATATTTTAAGAAAATGATGAATGGAAGCTTTAAAAAAACTCATTATGGTAATTGATTATTATAGAAAAACCTTGGGAACTTTACAAAAGAGAACTGTATTCTCTTGGTATCTTAGCTTTAAACCAGACGTGTAATTAGAAGAATCCATAAACATTTGTCACAGTAAGAGAAGCCTGGTCACTAAGTTTAGAGGGAAACTCTGGAGTCACTTTATTGTACTGTACTGAGATGACACACAGTAGTGGTTGTTACATATAACAGGAGATTAATATGCCCTGTGAAATAAAAGACCACCCGCGCGGAACCAATGTAAAAAGTGATAGAAAAGCTTGATTCGTTTCTTTAGAAAGGTTGACTGTGATTCTTCCCTTATAGTGTCTCAACATCTGTGAACAGAAAAAAAATGTTAGTTAAAATGCCATTGCCATTTACACAATTACTGTTTAATGTTGTTTTCTATTTTCTTAAAACTTAAAGAAATAAAACCATGAACTGAGAACATCATATAAATATACCCGTGCTTACACACTGTCCCCACGTACACGCACCTATCCCCGCGCAGAATTACCTACATTCTTAGTCCTAAGAAAGTGGGAATCTATTCACCATCTACGGGGAGATATCAGTTGTTGATTTTTTTTCTTATACAGAACAGTGTTGATATCACTGAAGATTAAGAAATGACTATGGAGAAGGCCAAATTTGTTCAGCATTAGAAAATAAGAAATGCAGTTTTCTTACAATGGTTGGGATGATGATATGTGATAATATAGTACTCTGCAATTTTTGCTCTTTAAGACTTATACTTGGTAAGGGGAGTTGAAGAACATAGCTTCATTTTTCTAGCCATCTTGAACCAATACGACTCCTCCTAAATGGAAGTAACTTGGGTTTCACTCAATCCTACCCTCAGCCACTGGAGGAAAATTCTTTCAAAACCCCTTCAGGGCCTCCCATTTATAAGACTTAAAACTTGTCATCACCACATGCTGCTATAACTCCGCCAGGTAGGAGGCATATGGGCTCCTGCAAATCTCATCTCTAACCATCTGTGTAGAACTCTGTCCAATGTGCGTTTTCTCCTGGATCTAAAAAAACAACTTGAGTTACAGCCCTGAGAGCCTTATGCCTCCTAGCAAATTCTGGTCACGTGGTTAGATTTAGAGTAGAGAATTCTGGAATCCAAATAATCTTCTCCCAAGGTGAAAGGTCAGAATATGAGGGACTGGTATTATATCCTCCAAGACACATGACAAATATCAAGGATTGGTAGAATTGTCTTCAACAGATGCCAGGAGAACTTCTCAGGGACATTCCCTACTGAGTGCAGAGCAATAAACCTGGGGCTAGCATCATTAGGAACCATAAACAATTCAGTTTCTTCAAACTACCAGCTTCAAGGAAAAATCATCACAACTATGTTCCTTAAATCTGTCATCTTTGGCTACCTTTTCAAGTGCAACCCCCCTGGCTAGTTATCATATCATGTACTGATAAAACCCCTCCTACAACTGTTTAATTCCTTATCATTTTTTTCTTTTTACTACTGACCTCCTTCCAGTGACTATTTCTATTGACCTTTCTGAACATATCAGTTCATTAAAACCAAACTATACTATCTCTCATTCCTCTTCTTGCCATCCATTTATGTCTTTTATTTTAAATCAAACACTGACTCTAAATCAAGGACACTACATTCTCTGAAGCCTTCTTAAGCATAGACCTCAAAACCTACATTGCCTCAAAACCTACAGCTTATGGGTTTTTGTGTATGGTAAAGGCAATGTCCTAGCTTGATGATGTTCATCTATCCTGTCACTACTCAAGAATGCCCCAACCTTCACAGGTTCTGTGAATTTTGATCAATGTACATAATTTGCATTTGCTATTGTTGAGGTTTTTTGTGTGCTTGTTTTAAATAGAATATTTTGGAGACTTTTGAGAGCCATCAGGCATTTGGGGTTGGAGCAGGGTACAACTTTCAAACATTCATACCATTAATATTTGTTAAGTACTTGTTATGTTTGAGATGATGTTGTAGGTATTGGGAATATATTGGACACAAAACAGAAAAATCTCTGCCCTCATGGAGCTTATATTCTGATCAACTTGCTGGGAAGTCAACCTGACATCTGTGTCCCCTTCCTTCCTGACTCATTCACAGAGACTTAGGAATATCCAGGGCAATAAAAGGTTGTGCTCTTGTGCACAGTGCTGAAGAACAGTCAAGGGAACATTCTATGCTTTTGGATGCTTTCATTAGTAGAATGAGACACCACTGTGCCATAGGATGGTTATATTGCTTTGATTTCAGTCTCTTCAAGTTTGATGCCAAAAATTTCACATTTTGAGAAGGTACAAGAACATACAAAAAGTTGAGAGCCACTGCTCCAGCTTTTTTTTTTTTTTTTTTTTTTTTTCTACTTTGCGTTAGTTTGTTTTCACATTGCTGATAAAGACATACCTGAGGAGACTGGGCAATTTACAAAAGAAAGGATTATTGGACTTACAGTTCCATCTGGCTGGGGAGGCCTCACAATCATGGTGGAAGGTGAAAGGCAAGGAGGAGCAAGTCACCTCTTACATGGATGGCAGCAGCTAAAAGAGAGGCCTTGTGCAGGGAACTCCCATTTTTAAAATCATCAGACTTTGTGAGACTCATTCATTATCATGAGAACAGCACAGGAAAGACCCACTCTCATAATTCAATCACCTTCTGCTGGGTTCCACCCGTGACAAGTGGGAACTGTAGGAATTATAATTCAAGATGAGATTTGGGTTGGGACACAGCCAAACCTTATCATACTTCATCATTACATTTTCAAAAACCTATTCTTTCTTTGTGGTTGATGGCATAAATATACATCTAAGCTTGAAAGAGACATCCTAAGAGGCAGGCGAGAGCAATGCTTGAGAGTATGAACTTTGAAGTCAAACAGCTGTGTGATGTTCAATTCAGCAAGGGAGTTAACTTCTCTAGACCTCAGTTTACTCATCTTTAAAGGGAATGTAATACCAATTCCTTCCTCCATGGTTGTAGTGAAGGTTAAACGAGTTAGTACATATTTCAGTGATAAGAAATCTGTGCATCAGAAACACTCAATAAAGTGCTAAAAAGTCTTGATTTTTCCTTTCTTCCAACTATACTTCTCCTGCATTATCCTCGATCTTTAAAAAAGGCAGCACGATGAACTCAATTGCTCAGACCAGAAACCTATGAGTCATGCTGGATTCAACACTTCGCTCAGATGTGACTTCCAATCCTTCAGCAAGACTTGCTCCATCTCGAACGTATCTCAAAATAATAAGAGCTATTTATGACAAACCCACAGTCAATATCATACTGAATGGGAAAAAACTGGAAGCATTCCCTTTGAAAACTGGCACAAGACAGGGATGCCCTCTCTCACCACTCCATTCAACATAGTGTTGGAAGTTCTGGCTAGGGCAGTCAGGCAAGAGAAAGAAATAAAGGGTATTCAGTTAGGAAAAGAAGAAGTCAAATTGTCCCTGTTTGCAGATGACATGATTGTATATTTAGAAAACCCCGTTGTCTCAGCCCAAAATCTCCTTAAGCTGATAAGCAACTTCAGCAAAGTCTCAGGATACAAAATCAATGTGCAAAAATCACAAGCATTCTTATACACCAGTATTAAACAAACAGAGAGCCAAATCATGAATGAACTCCCATTCACAATTGCTTCAAAGAGAATAAAATACCTAGGAATCCAACTGACAAGGGATGTAAAGGACCTCTTCAAGGAGAACTACAAACCACTGCTCAGTGAAATAAAAGAGGACACAAACAAATGGAAGAACACACCATGCTCAAGGATAGGAAGAATCAATATCGTGAAAATGGCCATACTGCCCAAGGTAATTTATAGATTCAATGCCATCCCCATTAAACTACCAATGACTTTCTTCACAGAATTGGAAAAAAACTGCTTTAAAGTTCATATGGAACCAAAAAAGAGCCCGCATTGCCAAGACAATCCTAAGTCAAAAGAACAAAGCTGGAGGCATCATGCTACCTGACTTCAAACTATACTACAAGGCTACAGTAACCAAAACAGCATGGTACTGGTACCAAAACAGAGATATAGACCAATGGAAAAAAACAAAACCCTCAGAAATAATACCACACATCTACAGCCATCTGATCTTTGACAAACATGACAAAAACAAGAAATGGGGAAAGGATTCGCTATTTAATAAATGGTGCCGGGAAAATTGGCTAGCCATAAGTAGAAAGCTGAAACTGGATCCTTTCCTTACTCCTTATATGAAAATTAATTCAAGATGGATTAGAGACTTAAATGTTAGACCTAAAACCATAAATACCCTAGAAGAAAACCTAGGTAATGCCATTCAGGACATAGGCATGGGCATGGACTTCATGTCTGAAACACCAAAAGCAATGGCAACAAAAGCCAAAATTGACAAATGTGAACTAATTAAACTAAAGAGCTGCTGCTCAGCAAAAGAAACTACCATCAGAGTGAACAGGCAACCTACAGAATGGGAGAAAATTTTTGCAATCTACTCATCTGACAAAGGGCTAATATCCAGAACCTACAAAGAACTCAAACAAATTTATAAGAAAAAAAACAACCCCATCAAAAAGTGAGCAAAGGATATGAACAGACACTTCTCAAAAGAAGACATTTCTGCAGCCAACAGACACATAAAAAAATGTTCATCATCACTCACCATCAGAGAAATGCAAATCAAAACCACAATGAGATACCATCTCACACCAGTCAGAATGGTAATCATTAAAAAATCAGGAAACAACAGGTGCTGGAGAGGATGTGGAGAAATAGGAACACTTTTACACTGTTGGTGGGACTGTAAACTAGTTCAACCATTGTGGAAAACAGTGTGGTGATTCCTCAAGGATCTAGAACTAGAAATACCATTTGACCCAGCCATCCCATTACTGGGTATATACCCAAAGGATTATAAATCATGCTGCTATAAAGACACATGCACACGTATGTTTATTGAGACACTATTCACAATAGGAAAGACTTGTATCAACCCAAATGTCCATCAGTGACAGACTGGATTAAGAAAATGTGGCACATATACACCATGGAATACTATGCAGCCAAAAAAAGGATGAGTTCATGTCCTTTGTAGGGACATGGATGCAGCTGGAAACCATCATTCTCACCAAACTATCACAAGAACAGAAAACCAAACACCACATGTTCTCACTCATAGGTGGGAATTGAACAATGAGATCACTTGGACACAGGAAGGGGAACATCACACACTGGGGGCTATTGTGGGGAGCGGAGAGGGATAGCATTAGGAGATATACCTAATGAAAATGACGAGCAGCACACCAACATGGCACGTGTATACATATGTAACAATCCTGCACATTGTGCACATGTACCCTAGAACTTAAAGTATAATAGTAATAATGATAATAATAATAATAAAAAGACTTGTTCCGTCTCTGAGTACTTCTCCCATTACTACCATCCACTATTGTTTCCCATCTAGGATTTCTGCAATTGCTTTGTAGCTGGTCTTCCTGCTCTTATAATTCATTAGGCATACAGAATTCAGAACAATATTTAAAAAAATACAAGTTAAATTGCATCATTCATTCTCTTCTTTAAAACACTACAATGCTGTCCAGTGACACTCAGTATAAAATTCCAAATCTTTGTTACAGCTTCCTTTCTTCCAGAATTCATCTTTAGGAATTCTTAAATCAAGAATCTATAGGTGGTAAATAGTCTTAATCTGCAGATCTACTCTTTAAATTTTTCATTCTTGAATTTCACTGTGATATATATTTATTTTCATCTATATTCCTCATGACTTACACTTCTCAAGTATGAGGAGTCCTTTTTAATTGGGTAAAAACTTCTGTCATTGCCTCAGAATAAGGATAATGTCAATATCTCTGCTATTTTCTCCTTCAAGAAGTACATTTATGTTTACACTACACTTCAATTTGCACCCCTGTGTCTTAACTTCTCCTTGAATTTTTCTATCTTTTTATTTCTCTGTGCTGCATTCTGAGAAACTTGCTCAGTAATATTTTTGTATATAATTTCTCTCTTCACTTGTGTCCAATCTACTGTTAATGTATGCATTGAATTTTCAAATCTCTATGTTTGTTTTTTCTAAAAATTTGAGTTGATTATTTAAAACATCTGTGTGTTCTACGGAGGTAGTCTTAATCCTTTCTTGTGGTTTGATTACTTTTAGGACTTCATTTATGTTAAACTAATTTTTGTAGCATTTTCCTAGTAGTTATAGTAAGTTGTTTGGAGTCTAATTCTACTGTGGGTGACGTCTACTGTTGTACTCTCAGATGTTTTGTAATTTCAGGTTTTGAGTGTATATTCAATGGAGTATTCATGAAGCGAAGTCATGTTTTTCCAAAAGGTAATTTGGTTGCTTCTGCCAGGTACACTAGGCTTCAGCAGGGCCCTCGTGCAATTTTTATGTAAATGCTTAAGCTTAGGGATTTGGATACCATGCAGATAATATAAAATCTATCTCCACAGTCATGAGAGACACAGTTCTATGACAACATTCTCAGAGAAGTATTTTTGTTTCATTCAAGCCCAGTTTGAAGTAGAGAATTCTTGTTGTCTCCTTGTGTTGATTTTTTTTTCCCAATTCACCGTTTTATTAGGCATGTAGACTTTTAAATTTGAGGATTTACTGCAAGATGTCTTGATCATCATATTTTAACTTTTGCAAGCCTAAGGTTTTTTTGCTGTCCTTTTCTGAACATTAAAAGTCAAGCCTCTGGATTACCTTGTGCAAAATGTCCTCCAAAGACAGCCACATTATCAGTTCTAATTTGCTGTTTCTTCTCATTTTTGGTTCTTGGTGATTTTCTTTTTTAAATTTTAATATATTCAGCCATGAATTTTTGTTCATTTGATTCTTTGTTTGCAATGGTCTTTCCAACGTTTACAGGTATTTGGTAATGGAGGTTATTGCATGGCATGTTGTATTTCAAAGGTTTGAATTCGATTGTTTACAGATGTTCTTTCTCCCACTTACCATATCTACTCCACTCATTTTAAATTAGCATTTCACTCATTTTATACCCCATCTGATATTAGAAGTTAGTCAAATTTTTGTCAAGCCCTACATATTTCTCTGTCTTTGCTATTCTACATGTCAAAAAAATTGTTCTGTTGCTTTTCCTTTTTTTCTTTTTTATCGTATTATTTATAAAGTCAGAAGTAAAAGACAAAAGATGATTTGTATCTTATTCAGATGAGGCTAATGTTTTCACTTTTACTTGCTGTTATTTGTGACTTTCATTGAATCAATAATCCAAATTTTATCATTTCAAAATGATATATGAACTGAAGTCTTTTTTATTTTTTAATGTTTCATTATGGGAAATTCTACACATATACACAAGTAAAGCTGGAGTCTTCATGACTATTCTTACGTTTGTCTTGAAGTCAAAATAAAAGAAAACTTAAGGTTGAGATTTCATAAGTTTAGAATCCAAACTGTTTCACATGTTCTAGTTAATAAATCTTTACCTTAGATTTAAAAAAGAATATGAAGACTAATCTGTTTACATTGAAATTTCTTGAGGACAAGAATTTATCTTTCATTAGAGCAACTAATGAGATTCTGACATCATACTGGCACTCGAAGATAATTTTACACTTAAACTAGCTTGTTTGTATAGACATATTAAATGCTGGTCTTATTGAGCTCAAGCTATGTCAGGATCCAGGGCAATAGACCGTCTTTCTCGTGTTAGGTTTTAGGCTTGATTTGGGACAGTCTCCCATTACCCTCACACTCGATTTTTCCCTTTACTTACAACATTGTATGGTATTATTTTTCAAGCTTACATATGTTGGAGATTTTCTGCTCTGTCTTCCCACAAAAGAAGTTAAAAACTGAAGTTTTCAATGCTCAAATCTATATTAAGCACTTATTACAATAAAGAGATATATTTTCAATGCCTGTTAACATATGTGATTATGTTTGCTTCTGACAACCATATGTGAAGTTAACAGACCAGGAATTCTCCCATTTCACTGGATGAGAAAACTGATGCTCATGGGGATCAGGTAACTTGGGAAAGTTCTCACATCTGATAATTAGTCCTAGACATTCTGACTCCAGTTCCAGTGTTCCTCTCATTTATTTTTCTCAATGCTGTCTTCTTTTATATAAGCCACTGATACCTAGGCACTGTGAGCAAGATAAATATGAGACTCCTTTTGTTAAAAGGAGTTCACTCTCTAATTGTGAGATATAGATTGGACTGATTAAGATTTAAATAACTATGCGTCAAGTAATATAGGATACGATGAGTATCAAATCTGCAATACAGAGTGAGTGCTTGCTTATGCAAATAAGTGAAATCAAAGGATAATCAGAAAATGTCTCATAACAGAGGTGGGAATGGGGCTGAGCATTGCAGACAAATAAGTTTGGGGTGCTCAAGAGGGAGAGGGGATTGAATGATGGGAGAGGTGAATGTGCAGAAACTGGAGGTACAGGAATACTTAGGTAAAAATGAACCTCTGTGATTACAGTAGGAAGTTTGATAGCAAATAATATCTAAGTATATGCCATCAGTTCTGGTTCCAGGTTTGCACACACAGTTCCTGGAGGGCTTACTGATATTACCTGAATGGTCATTGTGTACATGGATATCTTATCCTGAACAATCTATCTAATAATTGAACCCACAAATTTGAAATAACAGAAGTAAATGTGAGAGTATGATCAGGTGTAAAAAAGCTCCTTGTTTATTTAGAAAGTACAGGAACGGTTACATTTTCATAGTACCTATTATCTGGAAGATTGCTGGTCTCTTTATGCACTGAGAAAACCAGTGGCATTTGATATTCACTAGGAAGAAAAGGGGCCTTTTACAGTTCCAAATCTGCACACCAGATTATCGTGTTAGACAGCTCTCAGGGATCCTGTGCATAATTAGGTGATCACTTCCATTTTCGAGGCACCAAAGTCATAAGAAATACACTTTTGCAAATACATTTGGAGTCATAATTAAACCCCTGTTGCCACAATAGGCTGTGCCTATTTCATATCACATACATGTGATTAATTCAAAGAAATGAAAAATGTCAACATACTTTTGCAAATACATTTGGAGTCATAATTAAACCCCTGTTGCCACAATAGGCTGTGCCTATTTCATATCACATACATGTGATTAATTCAAAGAAATGAAAAATGTCAACATACAAGTCAAAACTCACACTTACAGCTTTTTGCTATTCTGAGATGACATCTGAAAACGAGCAGTTTGGAGTGAGAATTTTTCCATTAACATTGCTGATCAGCATGTGCTATCAATTCTCTATTGACATCAATTATTAGCAGTTGCTATGAGTTTTCCATTAATTTTAATGATTGGCAGTGGCTAAAAATTTGTGTGCTTTCCATGACCAGTATTTGCTGCAAACTCTCCTCCTAATTCTTTGGTCACTCTTTGCAACGATTTTGCTTTGGGCTCTCTATTTGCTATTATTGTATTCTGAATTTTAATGGTTGGCCAGAACTCTAATTTTTTGCCCAAAACAATTCTGAACAGTATTCAGCATTGTCTGTGACTTCACTTTGTTTTTTTTTTTTTTTTATACATGCATTTAAATTTAAGTTAAATCAATTAGAACATATAAAACAAAGGAATTCTAAACACCGGACACATGTGTAATGGAAGACATCTAGTAAACCGCAAGGTTTCAGTCCTATAGCATTTTTGGAGACTGGAATTCCAGCTCCAGATTAATTTAAAAATGTTTATTTATTAGACATTGACTATGGGGCATTAGTTTATGATCAATAGGTTGTGGGAAAGAATGTTATATATATTTTTCTTTCTTTCTTTTTTTTTTTTTAAATTTTGGGGGTTCATTTGCCAGGAATAGGTGATTGAATTGAGGTGGGAGTGAAAGATGAAAAATCATTTCTGGGACTGGTTAGATTTTCTTTAAATTTATTTTATTGTATATATTTATGGTGTACAATGTGTTTTGATATGGTTCTCCCAGAATACAAGAAACTCTAGGAAAAAGTAATTTAAGATTATACCCATCATTCTTAATTCCTAACTGCCATTATTTCTGCCCCAAATAGTCTTCTCTACCACCACAGAGTACATCTGTATTTCTGTCCTTAGCATGCACACCCCAGCCACACCACAGACTCTTCTGTATCCTCTTTACAGCAAGTCCAGTTCTGTACAGGCTTTGGGTTCTTCTCTTCATTATGGTGAAACAAGATACTTTGTTTTTGTTTTTTGTTGTTGTTGTTGTTTGTTTTGGTGGTGGTATGTATATTATCTGACAGTTGTAGAAGGTGTCAACTCGCTGATTTTCTGGGAGGCAAAATAGGGAGAATTATTTTTGTTTTTCCTTTTGGTCTCGGAGAGGTATTTCTGGCACTTAGTTTATTTTTGCATGTTTGTGGAAGAAATAACCTCTTTCTTCTGCCCATCTGACTTTGGCTCTTGGAGAGAAGGAGTAGGGTGTTAGGACTGAGGGACTTGGAGATGTGTTGTTAAAAATACTGAATCTTGGTTTAGATATTATAAACTTCAGAAGTCTGAACTGGGTTAAGGCGAGGCTTAGGACTGTAGTTAATTGTAATTTTTGTTTAAAAATAACATTACTTGAAAAATATTATTCGCAAAACATAGAAAATATTTTGGCTATGTTATTGTCATTTACATCTGTAAACACATTTATATGCTTTTAAGCTGTTCTACCCTGATGCATTAACAATCTTTTTCCCCCCTCAATCTGGATCTCATCAACTTTTCTTTTAGTGATTGGGAACCTTAGTTCTAAAGTTTATGCTGAGCTCAGAGTTACCTTGCACACGACATTTCCCTAAATTGCAGCTTAATTTAATAGATTTTAAAAATTATGTCAGTGTTGAGTGTTGTATGTGTTTTATCACTTAAGAATGCATTTTATTATAAAAGCATTCTACGTAAAACTTTATAAACTTTGAACCTCCATCTTGCACTCCGTCTTACTCTACTTTTTAATAGTATGCTTACCAATCGGTCATCTTCCTCATAAAGCAGCTCTTTCGGAGACAATCCAGAAAGACACTCATAGTTATGAAATAATGGCACCTTTGTCAGAGAACTTGAGCTTCCACCTCTTTAATGCACATTTCATAAGCATTTTGGGGGCACTAAGTTGTTAGTTTTATGTTTTCTGCTTTAAAAGAACCCGGAGGTGAAGAAGATTACCTTTGGCAGCTCTGCTCCATGCCATCACTTTGTTGTCATTCTTGGAATGTCTCAGAAGGTTTTATTAGGTAAAGGCCTCTATAAATTCCAGGTGTTGGCCATATGTTCATCATTGCATCCACAAACAGAAAAATGGTTTTATTTTCAAATCTGACTTCCTTGTATAAGTGCAACAAATCCTGCAGACTTGTTAGTACATAACTGTGAAAATCTTTACATAGTGTGAACTTTCTTTGCAAGTTAAGTTAAAAGCCAAAGAAAAATAGAACAGCCCACTCACATTCTCCCACTGCTCTACTATGCCAAAGAAAAGTTTTTGTGAAATTTACAAGGAACTATGCTATTTATTTCCCTAGTCCATCTGAAGGCAGTGAAATTGAGGAGAAGTACAATTCTTGCTTCATTAGTTTTGTCATCATGTAGGAATGGTTTTGGTTCTCTTTTTGGCTACTATTAACTAGTTAAGTTTCAGGAGCTGCCATCTTATAGCTCCAGCGTGCTCTGTAATTTGTCAGACAACCTAACACATGACATGCCAAACCTTGGATGACAGTGGAGAGTAAGATAATTAGGTGACCCAGTGTCTTAATCTCATCCCAACTGTGCTTTTCATCCACTTCCCTGTTTGGATATTTTGAGAAAAGAAGGAAACAAAAAAGAGGCCAAAAATGAGAGGGGTCCACAAAGATGACACAAGCACTGAAACATCTTAGCGGAACATGAGCCTCCAAAGCTCCTCTAGTCATTTTTAGCCATAGTTTACAGCTTCTGGGCACTTCTGCTCAGTTTTGTACTCAAAGGAATCAACCCAGAAGAGTTTAGTAATCTTGAAGGAAAAGTGAGGTTGCTTGCAGAAAAGGAGAACATTATTTTTATGTTCATCAATGTTCATTTAAATTGAGTTCTTTATGTAAGTATTTAACATTGTAGAAATAGTTGTGAACATCGGCACAATAGAGACAAATTAGCAGATAATGAATAACCACAACATTCCATTACTTTGAATAGTTTTCTTCTTCAACTTTGAAAATTTCCTTATTTGGATTAAAGCTTTTAGTTTTCATTATAAGGCAGGAAAGCCTATATGTATATTGGGTATATCTTAAACTTCAAATATTTTATATTTATATAATTTGCTACTAAGCAAATCATACACTTGTATTGGAGGCACAGGCTTTATTTAAGCTGAAAACCAGTTGTCCTTTAAAATAAAATTATGAAGTGAATTCTGACAACTCTGTTTATTAAGGGTTCTTTCTTGGTGCATACATTAATTTCTGTCTTTTACCTACAAAATATGCACAGTCAAATCTTGATTATATGAGCTAATGGAGAAAATTTGTGAGTAATATAACAAATTATTTGAAGTGATGGAAAATTCTGAAATGGCTCGTATTCGACTTAGATGACAACATATTAGTAAAAGTAATATTATCTCTATTTTTGATCTGAAAAATCTATAGTATTACTGATAAAATAGCACAACTACTTTGTAAAAATATGAAGGTCTGCCTTCACCATTTTACCCCTCATTTCACTACTCAGATCCAGGAAGAAAGTGTTACCCCTTGAGTTAACACAAATATGAAACTCTTCTCTCTTGCAAGAAAGTTGTTTCATATCTTTCTTAAAGTTATGAAAGTTCTTTTTACTCAATTCTTCTCCTTTAATGTCTAACAGATTTGAACCAAATAAGATAGGGTTCATGCCAGCTAAGTATTAAATAACTAATTAAAGAGAACTGGCTATATGGGTGATCTTTAAGCACATGTTAACTTTTTAAACATGAATGTATTATTTATTTATTTAGGATTTTGAGTATACAAGTGAAATTTTGTCACATGGATATATCTCATAATGGTGATGTCTGGGCTTTTAGTGTGTCCATCACCTGAATAGTGAACAGTGTACCCAATAGGTAATTTTTCAACTCTCACTCCCCTCCCACTCTCCCCACTTCTGGAGTCTCCAATAAACATGAATTTTTACAGTCATGCTATATGATTTCCTTTCAAAAATTTTCTAGTGATGAATTCTATAGTTTTATTCCTGGATAATTATTTTCCCTACCTAGGAAATATTTTAAAAGAAAATTTTCTTTACTTTTGTAGGTAAACTCAAGTTAGATGTTTTTTTAAAGTTCTTCATGCCACGTATGTTTTTAAACTTTTGTAGCAGACTTGGATCTCCTTGTGCGTTTAGAAAACTAAGCTCACAGCCAGTAATAACAAACTTAAATCTCTGAGACCCTTTTTTTCTCCTCCAGACCATGTGATCTGTTCTTTCTCTACTTTCCCCAGGGTTTATTGGTGAAAGCCTGGAGTTTAACATGTGTTCAGTCTGAGGTGTGCAATGTAGGTTCATTTTGTTTCTTCATTTAGCTAAGCACACTGAAGGCAGGCACAGGGTATTATAGCTCTACTGTATAACTGAAGGCACTCAGCACTGAATGCACTCGATTCATCCTGAATCAATTCATTCAGGAATGAAGCAGTATAAGTCACTAATAAATAATCTTGATTAATATGAATTTTAAAAGAAAAAAACTCATTTGGCCATTTATAAATGTGTTTTTCCTCAAAAAATGTAATTCTCTTTTGTAAAATAATGCTGTTTAATTATTGCTTGTTTCGTAACTCTTTTTCTCCCTTTTTTTTTTGTTTTTTATTACCATTAGAAAAAAAATATGGCATTCTGCCTGTACTACAACTTTTGTCCAGTCTTAAATTTGTGGAAATTATAGCAGATTTCCTTCAACTCACTTTCAATAATCATAACTACATTCTTGTTAATGACATGACTCTAAGTAACTCAATGCTGAACAGAGTCTACTATAATCGGGAAGGAAATTATTTCCATTGGTATTCCTTGGACCTAGAGCTAGAATTGACATTTCGTTATACCTGGTGACATGGCCTCTCTTCTGTAGGAGAAATAAAAGGTATTACCTACAAATAGGCAACAGGCACCTGACCTGTTGGATCAGGTTTTGTTGTGTTACGTGATGTGACATGCCCTGCAGTGACCTGAGGCAATGTCATTCTGTGTTACCCTGGTGGAACTGTGCTGCTCTTTATTAACCAACCATGGGGATGGCTTATCAGAAGAGGTCACAAAACATTTTCATGCCACCTTTGCATAGAAGTGGAGAATCAGCCACATTCTGAATTATTCCTCCTAGGAGTCACTTAAGGAAATCAAAGAGCACAAGAATCACAGGAGTTTCCATTGTTTTAAAATTAGAATTCAAATTCTCAGGTACACAACAGAGACATGCATTTTATGAGACAAGGATGATGCATAGCCAGGGAACAAACTGCACTCTGAAACGAAAATGTTCCATCAAAAACACTTCCAGTGTTCTTAAAATAATCACTTACGCTTTCAAATGGGTTTACTTACTTTTTATATAAAGTCGGTCCATAATTACTCTTTCTAATAAATCAAAGTTATCGTTTTAAATTATAGTGTGTAAATTAGAGGCCCCAACTAAAAGATGTGATAAAAGTGTGTCTTTAGTCTTCCCCTTGAGATGATTTTTATCAAGACAGTGGCTCTCTCTCGAGAAGAAACTATCTGAAATTATTACATTATGTGATATTATGTGGAAGGAATCCATTGTGTTTGGTCATTTTTTTCTAATGATTTTAATAGTATTTTCCTATTGATACATCTTGCATATAAATTCAGTTTTAATGATCTGCATAAAGAACTGTACAATATTACATAGGTACATCTATCTAGTGATTTTAAAGTAATTACTGGTGCATGGAACAGAATATAACCTTTTGGTTATATTCTGCAGTAAAAGGGATAGGTTAGAAAGGTTTTTATGCAAATTAGAAATGCTCTGTGTTGGAAGCCTAATTGTACTTTTTATTGTTAGACAAGTCAATACTGCTTTAATACACATTTTATAAGCTTCTTGCTGAAATTGTATATGAAAGGGATTGGTTTCCATAGATGAAAGGCATAATCTTAACAATGAGGCCACATAAGCAGAGTGGTTGAAGTACTGATAAAGGATTTGTTAGCTCCAACATAGAATAAGTCTTATTAGCCTTATTAGTCACTACTGTTTGACCCACTATTAACTGTGTGAGTCCCATGCATTGCAAACTACGAAGGGACAGCACTGTATTTGGCCATTTAGAGTAAATGTAATCAAATATGAAGAGCATTTCAATTGCAAAGAATTAAGAACCATATCTTATCCTTTGGTCTCCTCCTCATTCGAGGGGAGTTACCTGAATATTGGGGATTTTAATTTTCAAAAACTTTTGCTATTTATACAGAGTTCAAAAATATCAAATATTATGTTCAACTTTTCTTTGTATAGCAACACAACTTCTATGTAAAGGAAATGCAAATTTAATGAGTCATTGATTATAACATCATGAAAATTTAAGAGATTAAAAGAATATGAAACAGGAATTCTAATAAATCCAAATCATAAACACTTATCATTTGTGTCATTTTTATTTACAACTGATTATATTTTTCACCTAATTTAATAATGGAAGAGATTAAGAACGGTTAGTATATAATATTTGCTAAGAAGAAATTTCTAGAAATCATAAAATCATTAGAGAAGAAAAAATGTCCCAATTTAAAATTTGAATAATAGGGTTACAGCAGTATTAGGCTCAACAGTATAGCTATTCTGAGAGTCCTACTTATTTCACAACCTGATTTATCTACCCTCCTCCTGATTTTTTGAACCATATGTATTTATAATAAATTTATTGGATCCTTAAGTTAATGCTTTCTTTTGTTTTCACGAGTATATACTTATCCCCAAATTCATTGAGTTGTATACATTATATGCAGCATTTTATGGTCAATCATAAAATATTTAGATTAAATACATACATAGAATACTTTCATCTTTGAAAACCAATCTCTTTCATATACAATTTCAGCAAGAAGCTTACAAAATGTGTATTAAACCAGTATTGACTTGTCTAACAATAAAAAGTACAATTAGACTTCCAACATGTAGCCTAATTTAAAAAGTGGGTTCTTTTTAAAGTTCTGTTGTCTTCAGTTAAGAATTCTGAATAAACCCTATGTTTTTTAGTTAGAATTGAAAACAAATATTTTTTATCAGAGATATATATCATTAACATAAAATTATAGCTTAATTAAAGGTTAAATGTAATCAAGCAAACAACAATCATAAACCAGCATAGAAGGTATTAAAATATGTATATATATGATCATGTAATTATGAAAGACTATGTTCATTCATTAGCTCATTCATGAAAGGCTAATACTCGTAATATTTTTAAAAATGTTCTGAAGCACTGGTAGTAGAAGTGAGGTGGTAAGAAGTTGTGAATTCTAGCTATATTTTGAAAATAGAGCAAATAGAACTTGGTGATGGATTTGATGGGGATATCAGAGTATGTAAGAGGTCAATAATTTGTTTTGTCAATTAAAAATTCACTTGTACAGTTGACATACGGAAGACTAAATGGAGAACAGAATTCTGGGGGATGGAGAATATGAGCTAGGTTTTGAATTTGGTTTGAGATGCCAATTAGAAATCTAAATGGCAACGTTGGACAGAAAGTTAAATGTTTAGCTGCCTGTAGGGACAAGCAAGAGCCTGTGGTAGGAAGAAGAATTCCTGCCGAAATATGTCTGTATTCTAGTCCCTGGAACCTGTGAATATGCCTCTTTACATGGCAAAGATAAATTAAGGTTGAAGATGGAATTAAGATTCATCATCATCTGATCATAAAATAAGAAGTTCTTCTGGATTACCTGAGTTGGCCCAATGTAATCACAAAACTCCTGTGTGTGGAAATGGGAGGCAGAAGAGTCATTGTCAGAGTGATGCAATGTAAGAAAGACTCCACTGGCCGTTGCTGGTTTTAAAGATGAAAGGGGCTCATGGGAAGACAGTGGGAGGCCTCTAAAAGCTGGAAAAGGAAGATTCTACCCTCAAGCCTCAGGAAGGGAAAGCAACCCTCTAGACACCTTGATTTTAGCCCAGTGAGATCCCATTCAGACTTCTGTCCTCCAGATCTGTAAGATAATTTGCATTTTGAAGACATTATGTTTGTATTAACTAATCACAGATGCCATAGTAAATGAATACGGAACCAGCCATTTATTTTTTAGGAATTTCACAAGCTAGTTGCCAACACAATCTTTATTAAAAATTAAATTATATAAACTTACACTTGATCAAATTATATTCAAAGATAAGATAATAGATAATCAAAACTCATTACTTCCTAACTTTTAACTAGATTTTTAAAATATTCATGTCCTTGAAGTTATTTACTTCTATTGTATCTATATGGTAGAAGCATTATACAACGGTGTGCTAGTGTATATATTTTCCCAGCTCCACATTTAGTGGTGTCATATTGGTGACTTGAAATTAGCCATGCTGCGAATATTTAAACCATGGAAAGTATCAAATGCTACAAATTAGAACTTTTTATTTTTTTTTATACTTTACAAAATGGCAGAGAAAATGTTAATAGGGTAGATTAACCTTAAACATATCCTATTTGTGACTGCTACATTGTGACTACCACCAAAACAAACAAACAAGAAGATAGTCTTGCAGTATTTGAAAAGTATTTTTGATTCAGAAAAGAAATTCCACACAGCATTGATGAAGGAGTAAAATTCTGGGCTGGATGCGGTGGCTCACGCCTGTAATCTCAGCTCTTTGGGAAGCTGAGGCAGGTGGATCATGAGGAAAAGAGATCAAGACCATTCTGGCCAACATGGTGAAACCCTGTCTCTACTAAAAATACAAAAAATTATCTGGGTGTGGTGGCATGCCTGTAATCCCAGCTACTCGGGAGGCTGAAGCAGGACAATCACTTGAACCAGGGAGTCAGAGGTTGCAGTGAGTTGAGATCGCGCCACTACACTCCAGCCTGGCAACAGAGCGAGACTCCGTCTTAAAAAAAACAATAAATAAAATAATAATAATAATAATAATTCTGACATAAGTTTGTTGTTGCACTCTGTCTTAATTGCTAATATAAATTAAAATACCAACAAATATTCATGTTGCCTCTACACTCATTTATTAGTTGCAGTCATAATTTTACTATGGATACAGAAGTTCAGCAAAAATCAAGAGAAATATTTTATGAGAATAAACTGGTTATATAAAATTAGAAATTATAGTATTATCTATTTCATTATTGTTTATAACTTGTGTACTACACATATTTTATATCAGTAAAATTTATAATAAACATGTATATCTATACATGTGTTCATTTTTTTTCTAGAAAGTTGGTTGGTAAACCAGGACACTCCTGGATATATGAGACGGAAATTCAGAAAGGAGTTGGAGCTAAAGATAAAAATACACGTGTCCTCAGCCTATAGAATATTCACTGTCATAAAATTACATGAAATTTAAAATGAAATCAGTAGAGAGTGAGGATGTGTCATGTGTAGTGTAGCAGAATTAAAGAACGGTGTCCTAGAGGTCAAGTTTAAAAAGGGTGTAAATGTAAATATAATAAAAAACACAAAATCCATCAACATATTTAATGTGAAAAAAAATTAGAAACACTTGAATCAAAACATCAAAACTAAGAACCAAAATATTTCATATTAGAATAAAGTGCATTTGCAACGTGCATTTCAGAGAATGGGTATAGATGTGACTGTTAAATGTCTTTTAAAAAAGAGTTCCCCCTACACAAAGAAAAATGGAAGAGTAATGTTGCTAGATAACTTATGAAAGAAGAAATGTAAAAGCCTGGAAATATGTATAAACTAATTGTTAATCATAAAAAGCTAAAAAGTATTGTGTAACTGCTTTGTATATCAATTTGGAATTGTATCAAAATCGTAAAAACATGCATAACAGTTTATCCATTAATTTCGGTCTAGAAATGCATCTAAGGAAATAATTAATAACATATTGTACATATTTATTGCCCAGGTATTTATAAGGCAAAAATAATAGACAGAGTTATTTATCAACTAATATGAAAACAGTGAAAGAGCTATACAGTTACCTTATAGGATACCAGTACAAAATTAGAAATCATTAGTTTCATATGACCCTGAATTTATGCAGGCATACACACAGGCCCAAGCGCACATATACAAGCATGCATTGCATACTTACTTTTAAATTATATTGTGTAATATTTGAGAAAAATATAGCGAAGGACAAATAAAGCAATAAATATTACCTATAACTCCAATATCATGATGTAATAAATATTTAACGTTAAAAATATAAATATGCATTTCTTAAGATAAAAATTGGAATGTTCCTATAAGTAAAATGGTAACAGATAATATAAAAAGCAAGTATTAAAAAGATAATGTAACAAGAAAAATTACTTTAAAAATGAGAGATTCAGTCCCCAAATTTTCTTAACATCTGCCTAATTAAAGTTTCAGAAAGAGGGAATGAGAAAAAAATGGGGAGAAAGATAGTACCTGTTAAATCATTTTAAAGACAAATTCTGGACACAAAGAATGTAAATTTCCAAATCAAAAGTACCCAATAACTTTGAACACAATGAATGCAATAAGACCTATAGAGGGGGCATCGTTATGAAATCTCAGAATGCTAGATTTAAAGGGAGACAGCTATGAGTATCCAGTGTGGAAGGAAATAGAGCTAAATGAATGAAATAAGCAGTTCACATTCAAAAGGTCAGGTATCAAAATGGCGTTAGATTTATCAACAGTGACACTGGATGAGAGGAGAAAACACAATCATAGCAACAACAGCAAAGCCTTCTTCCTGAGGGTTCAGATTGGAATAGGAGGACCAACTCTCCATGAGGCTATTTCAAACAAAATAAAAAGGAACTTACGGATTACCCAAGAATGAATGGAGAGATTTATAGGTTTGGGAGAAAGTTAGGGCTGCCAAATTTATGATAGATACCCAGAAAACTAAACAAACAAAATTAAAGCTGAAGAGACAAGATAATCACTAGTTTTTGAGATAAGAAAAGATTGCCTAGAAAAGCAAAGACGATCATCATTTACTACCCAGCCGAACTTTAACAAGATTTACCAAGTCATAACCTAGTATAGACTCTGATTGTTTAATTAACAAAAAATTGTGGTACTTAACCAAAAATTGTGAGAACCAAATTTGCCAAATTAACAAAAAATTGCGAGAACAAAGACAACGTGTCTGTGAGAGGATTGTTGTCAAAAAAAGAAAATTTCCCCTTCTAAAGGAGAAAAATTCTAAAATAGAAAATTTTTTAAAAACAGCAATTAAATATATTATTTAGGAATATGAAGGTAACTGCAAAAAGGAATAACTAAAAGCTTGAAAGTGATTGCCATGGGAAATGGCACTTCTGTCTTTCATTACAGATATTAGAAGTATATGATTTTTTAAATCCTGTATAACTATTATTTTGATAAATATCAAAATTAAATTTAAAAATAGTACTCTCTCTATATATATGGCTAAATATTAGAGTCTGCAGCCACTAGAGGGCAAATACTTCCTGGAGATTAATGGAGATTCAAAAGCGAAACGTGGTCTTCTAAGTAGGGACTGGGCTAGACCGAATCAAAATTATCCAGTAGGCACTTACCTAAAATAGCACAGTATAGCATGAAGAGGGTTAAATTTTATAAAAAAACGTTTTAATATTCTCATACAAAATAACATAAACAAAATAACATAACTAAGATTGTAGAAAATCCATTTATAAAAGCACTGTCTTCTTCCTCATAGACATAAAATTATCTTACAAAATATTTTAGGATGGATATTTGCTTTTACCTAAAAGTGATTGTATATTCCAATATGAACAAAGAGGTCATTTAATCAGATTGTTGTAGGGGAGACATTGATTCAAAGGAGAGAAAGATCCTCCCTGGACACGAGCTTTACTAGTCACATGAGGAAATAAGGTAGCCCAAGAGAGAATCTAGAAGAGTTGAGAGAAACAGCATGGAAGAATCAAAGGAGGACACTGAGATGCTGCTTTGCAAATATGTGCAGGAGAAGCAGAAGCAAGTTGGTAAAGATTAATTCATCAATTCACAAACCAGTTCTTAAGAAGCATTAGACTAAGTGCAATCTCAAAGTTCCTGTTAGCGCTGAAATTTAATGATTTTCAGAGGTAAGACCTGTTTTTTGTATGATGTTAACATGAATTATTTGATGCTAGAGGGCAAGGCCTATGTCTAGTTTACTTTGCACAGTGCATGAAAGAGTGTGACAAATAGGTAGAATGCCCATGTGATTTATTATTCAAATTGAGACATTTTGAGAGAGAGAAAGGAGATGCTATTAATAATTATAGGCCTAGATCATGACTGGTCAAGAGCAAACTGAAAGTATGATCACCCAGCACAGATACGACTTATTCTATGTAACAATACCTCAGCGACTGGATAGTCAGCATGAAATAAGCAGCTGTGTTGATTTTTAAAGCGTACCTAATTGATGAACATCTGGTGGCAGGTAGCCAGCCCATTAAAAATCAATTATACTCAATGACTTGCATCTGAGCCATACTGCACCAATCTCCTCACACTCATCAGATCCACATGTTCCTGAATAAACACTTGGACCACTCAGGCCAGTGCCTTTGAACTTTATGTGGTTGGAAGTGAATTTCATCAGTGGCTTTTGTCTAATCCACAGTGAAGAGAAGAGTTCTGTTGATCCGCCCCTGACTGTTGACAGGTCAAGAGACCAGGCAGCGGTTTGAATAAAGCTCTATAAATCCAAGGGTAACCAGAGCATTCACTGCTCTGTGCAGCTCTCAAAGATAGTATAATATATGCCATTAATAGCAGAAACTGGGTTATAAAACAATAAGGAGGTGATAGTGATCAGAGACTGGATTTAGGATGTGATAAGGGAAGTAGAAGTTAGTAATTAAAGTGAGAGTGCAACTTTAGAATAGCGTGTGGAAAAGTCTATACAAACTCTTGGTTCAAACACTGAATATATATTTCTATGTTGGGGTTTCCATTTGCAGCATAATTACCAAAGAACAATTAGTGAACCAGTCAGCCTCCTCTTATGAGAAACATAATTCAAATTGTTGTTACGCTAGAGGTGAGACCGTTGGGGGAAGACAGTTGACCTGGTGCCTACAATACCACTCTGAAGAGAGCCAGAATCTCCTAATTAATGTCATCCTTGGATCATAAGTGTGAACAAGATCAGGATGTCTGGTGTAAGTCCTGGATCCTTGGCAGGCCATGAGAGCTATCATGTCAAGTTCATTTAAATAGAAGATAAAGATCATTCAAAAGAAATACTTTATATTAAAGATCATTACAGAACTAAATCTATATCCTAAAAGTTATTCAATTAAGTCAGCTTTGGAAATACAGGAGTATGGTTGTGATTGGGCCAGGGGGCTTCCCGTTACCTTTTATCTGCCAAGTATTTAACAGGCTATGCACAAACAAGACTTTTCTCTTCTTTCCTAGGTCAGACTTAGAGGGAATGTGAGCAATAATTTATATAATATTGTGAAATTCATAGATATAAAAATTAGATGTTCCATGTATAGTTTGTTTAACCCAATTTTACTATAGATAAGTGTATAGTTTAAAACATAAAATACAGAAAATAAAAGGGTTAATTATCTTGAAGTTATACTTCAAACACTCCCGCCACCCCATTTTAAACTTTCTTAAAGATTGTTTATTTGTAAAAAGAATTTAATACTTGGATTTAGAAAGAAACTTAGAAATCACTTAGTTCAATTCACGTCTTTATAGATGAAGTAATTGAGGCTTTGAAGGGTGACCCAAGGTCAGACTCAGGTCATGTACCTTGTAAATGAAGACTGGACATTCAAAGACAGAGCTCCTGGCTCCAAGTCCACTGCTGTATTTTTTCAACTGTTTTTAAAATGTAAGGCTTATATTTCATATTGACATGTTTATGAAGAGCTAAGCCTGATTATAGCATAATATTACTTATACCCATATTGAGTCTTTGGAACTAAAGTATAAGCAAACTAGCACTTGTTAAGATAATTAACAATTCTTCTTTCTAATGTGTTTAATAATCCATCATTTGACCTTTGTAATGCATGGTAATGCTCACTTATACATATATAACACACATAAACAGACTTATGGCTATGTTCATACTGCAGCATATATGTGTGCATCTACTGTATATATATTTAAAATGTACACTATAAAATACTATAATTTTATATTAGAGTTTATTTACAAAATTGAGGTCAGAATTCTTCAGTTGATATTCAACACAGCTTGGCATACACAGGATAATAATATGAGTTGCTATTAACAAAATTCATAATTTGCATTGATGTTAAATAGCTAGGTGTTTCTGTACAGCATCCAGTAGCTGCATTTCAAGCTCTGTTTTTGAAACTACCTGCTCACTCATCAGAAGTCACAGTCTCAATTTCACTCCAGCCTTAAAAAATAATCATTCAAACACTTCATTGTATAGTGTGACTTTTTCTGACAACATCTGTTGCTCTGAAACAGAAAGGTACCCAGAGTGACAAAGAGGGTGTTTTCTACTGTTTTACCCATGCTGAAAAGATGGGCCAGAGAGCTGTACAGCCCATAACAATGTGAAAATCTTTATATGAAGTTGTTCACCAGAGACTTGTCAATAGACTGAGCCATATTGGATCTGGCAGTCTTTCTACTGGGACAGTATTTGCCTTGAAGTACTATCTTTTCTCTTTTTCAATGTCAGCCTGAAGGCTCTTAGACAACATATGTTCATTTCATGTCTTAGAGATATTGCTTCTGGTATTGCAAATGCATTACCACATTGAGCTTTTCTGTAAAACAGATGGTACATATTAAGGTCTCTGTTTCTTGCACAGTTTCTGTAACAATGGCACTGCATTCTTCACATTGACAAAAGTATCATCAACATCATGCAGTGCAGACCTAGACTATGTCAGGATGGTAAATGAATGCTTCAAACAGAAAGATCAATGATAAAGGTGAAGCAAACCCCTTAGAGAGCTCCAAACTAAAACTGGTCATTTCTTTAAACTGTTCTCTGAAAACTTTAGACAGGAAACACTTGATTCTTCTACTCTTTAGAGGCCCTCTGTCAAATGGCTTTTCAAATAAAACAATAGCACATATACAGAACAATCAACTTTCAGGAATGAGATTTTGAAGTAGACTTCTTTGACTTCTCAGTATAAGTTGGTGTAAGTGATGTCTTAATAATTTAAACCAGTGTATGACTCTTATGATTCATATGCCATTGTATGACTGTTAGGAAGGCCATTTAGTGCTAATTGTGGAATCATTCTAAAAACCAGACTGTCATCAGGGTTGAATTAGATTTGGATATACCTAAATAAGCTTAGGACATATGCTGTGATTCACAGAATATGTGTTTGAAATATTCTATAATGTTCACTAAAGGGAAGAACTGCTGAAAGACATTTTTGGATTCAGCAAGTCTGTGAATTTGGAAATTTATACCTCTACACCCACATGCTTTTGTAGACAAAAATGAATTCTAATCTGTGTCTCTTAGTTGAATAACAATATTTAGAACTCTCCTGATTTTTTATGAATAGAAAGACCCCAAAATAATCACATTTCTTTCTACAATGTTCTCATTTTTTGTTGGTTTTGTTTTGTGTACTGCTTTTTCTAGATAAGTTATTTTTTTTTTTAGTGGAAGAATAGACCCACATACAACTAATGAATAATGATCTTCTCAATAATTCAATTGATGTTTAATATTTATTAAATCCGTATTTGTGACAGGCACTTTTTAAAATACTAGGGACACAACATTGAGAGAGAGCGAGAGAACAAGAGAGAAAATAAGAGAGAGAGCGATCTCCTATCAATATGGAGCTTACATTGTAGTGGAGATAAAAGATAAACTTTTAAATATTTTATAGTACTAGAACTTAACCTTGCAAGCAGCAAAGAGTAAAAAAAGCAACTTCTTTTCTTTAGCATGATAAGATAAAATAATTTAGTCTGCTTATTAGTTTTTATTTTTATTTTTTAATTAACAAGTAAAAATTGTGTGTATATGTATATATCAAAACATCATGTAATAATATAAACATATTAAGGTAACAGTATAACATGTATATAAGATTATAATAGTAATAGTATAACATAGTATACAGAGTAATAGTATAAACATGACATTTTAATATAGTTATAAATCGTGGAATGGCTAAACCAAGCTATTTAATACATGCATTACCTCACATAGTTTTTTGGAGTGAGAACATTTAACATTTATGGTCTTAGCAATTTTCTTTTTTTTTTTTTTTTAATTATACTTTAAGTTCTGGGATACATGCGCAGAACGTGCAGGCTTGTTACATAGGTATACATATGCCGTTGTGGTTTGCTGCATCCATCAACCCGTCATCTACATTAGGTATTTCTCCTTAAGCTATCCCTACTCTAGCCCTCTACCCCCCGATAGGTGTGTGATGTTCCCCTCCCTGTGTCCATGTGTTCTCATTGCTCAACTCCCACTTATGAGTGGGAACATGAGGTGTTTGGTTTTCTGTTCCTGTGTTACTTTGCTGAGAATGATGGTTTCCAGCTTCATCCATGTCCCTTCAAAGGACATGAACTCATTCTTTTTTATGGCTGCATAGTATTCAATGTGGTACATGTGCCACATTTTCTTTATCCAGACTATCATTGATGGGCATTTGGGTTGGTTCCAAGTCTTTGCTGTTGTGAATAGTGCTGCCATAAACATATGTGTGCATGTGTCTTTATAGTAGAATGATTTATAATCCTTTGGATATATGCCCAGTAATGGGATTGCTGGGTCAAATGGTATTTCTGGTTTTAGATCCTTGAGGAATCACCACACTGTCTTTCACAATGGTTGAACTAATTTACATTCCCACCAACAGTGTAAAAGTGTTCCTATTTCTCCACATCCTCTCCATCAGCTATTGTTTCCTGACTTTTTAATGATTGCCATTTTAACTGGCATGAGATGGTATCTCATTGTGGTTTTGATTTGCATTTCTTTAATGACCAGTGATAATGAGCTTTTTTTCATATGTTCGTTGGCCACATAATTTGAGAAGTGTCTGTTCGTATCCTTTGGCCAGTTTTTGATGGGGTTGTTTGTTTTTTTTCTTGCAAATTTGTTCAAGTTCCTTGTAGATTCTGAATATCCCTTTGTCAGATGGATAGATTGCAAAAATTTTCTCCCATTCTGTAGGTTGCCTGTTCACTCTGATGATAGTTTCTTTTGCTCTGCAGAAGTTCTTTAGTTTAATTAGATCCCATTTGTCAATTTTTACTTTTGGTGCCATTGCTTTTGGTGTTTTAGTCATGAAATCTTTGCCCATGCCTATGTCCTGAATGGTATTGCCTAGATTTTCTTCAAGATTTTTATGGTTTTAGGTTTTACATTGACGTCTTTAATTTATTTTGAATTAACTTTCATATAAAGTGTAAAGAAGGGGTCTAGTTTCAGTTTTCTGCATATGGCTAGCCAGTTTTCCCAACACCATTTATTAAATAGGGAATCCTTTCCCCATTGCTCATTTTTGTCATGTTTGTCAAAGATCAGATGGTTGTATATGTGTGGCGTTATTTCTGAGGGCTCTGTTCTGTTTCATTGGTCTATATATCTGTTTGATACCAGCACCATGCTGTTTTGCTTACTGTGGCCTTGTAGTATAGTTTGAAGTCAGGTAGCATGATGCCTCCAGCGTTGTTCTTTTTGCTTAGGATTGTCTTGGCTATACTAACTCTTTTTTGGTTCCATGTGAAATTTAAAGTAGTTTTTTTCTAAGTCTGTGAAGAAAGTCAATAGTAGCTTGCTGTGGATAGCATTGAATCTATAAATTACTTGGGCAGTATGGCCATTTTCATGATACTGATTCTTCCTCTCCATGAGCGTGGAAAGTTTTTCCATTCGTTTGTGTCCGTTCTTATTTCCTTGAGCAGCGAATTGTAGTTCTCCTTGATGATGTCCTTCACATCTCTTGTAAGTTGTATTTCTGGGTATTTTATTATCTTTGTAGCAATTGCGAATGGGAGTTCACTCATGATTTGGCTCTCTGTCTATTATTGGTGTATAGAAATGCTTCTAATTTTTGCACTTTGATTTTGTATCCTGAGACTTTGTTGAATTTGCTTATTAGCTTAAGGAGATTATGGGCTGAGGCGATGGGGTTTTTTAAATATACAATCTTGTCATCTGCAATTTTCAAGTAAACAATGTACAGTTGGCATTCTGTATCTGTAAAATCTACATCCATAGATTTAGTCAACTGCAGAACTATTTTAAAAAATAATCTGTACTGAACATGTACAGACTTTCAAAAATGTCATTATTCCCTAAACAATACAGCATGACAACTATTTAAATAGCATTTATATTGCATTAGGTAGCATAAGTAATGTAGAGATAATTTAAAGTATATGAGAAGATGTGCATAGGTTATGTACAAATATTATATCATTTTATATAAGACATTTGATCTTCTGTGCATTTTGATATCTGTGGGGAGGTCCTGTAACCAATCCTTTGGAGATACCAAGGGATGACTCTGTGTTATTATTATTATTTTTTACCTATTGTAAATGGAATTCTTTCCTCGATTTCTTTTTCAGATAGTTTGTTGTTAGTGTATAGAAACACTACTGATTTTTGTATGTTAAGTTTGTATCCTGCAACTTTTACTGAATTGTTTACTAGTTTTAACAGTTTTTTTGGTGAAGTCTTTAGAGTTTTTTAAATATATAAAATCGTGCAGTCTGCACACAGAGACAATTTCACTTCTTTCTTTATAATTCAGATACCTTTTATTTCTTTCTGTTACTTAATTTCTCTGGCTAGGACTTCTAATACCACAATGAATAGAAGTGGCAAGTGTGGGTATCCTTGTTTTGTTCCTGATCTTAGAGAAAAATCTTTCAACTTTTCACAGTTGAATTTGATCTTAGCTATGGGCCTGTCACATATGGCCTTCATTGTGTTAAAGTACATTCTTATTATACCTAATTGTTTTGAGAGTTTTGTCATGAAAGTATGCTGAGCTTTTTCAAATGCTTTTTGTGCATCTATTGAGATGATCACATGGTTTGGGCCTTCATTCTGTTAAAGTGATGTATCACATTTACTGGTTGCCCATGTTGAAACATCTTTGCCTGCCAGGGATAAATTCCACTAGATTATGGTGAGCAATCCTTTAATGTGTTGTTAAATTTCATTTATTTTGTTCAGGATTTTTTCATCTATGTTCAATAAGAATATTCTCCCGTAATCTTCTTTTCTTGTAATAGTCTTGTCTGGGTTTGTTACCAGGATAATAGTAGCCTCGTAAAATGATTCCAGAAGTATTCCCACCTCTTCCATTTTTTAGGAAGAGTTTCAATAGCATTGGTATTAGTTTTTTTTTGTTTTTTTTTTTTTTTAAATGTTTGATAACACTAATCAGTAAAGCCATCAGATCCTAGGCTTCTTTTGATGGGGAAAATTTTATTACTTATTCTCTCTTCTTACTTGTTGCTCTGTTTAGAGTTTCTATCTCTTCATGATTCAGTTTTGGTAAGTTGTGTAATTTCTTCTATGTTACTGAATATGTTGGTGTATAATTGTTTATATTCATCTCTTATGATCTTTTGTATTTCTGTGATATCAGTTATGTCTCCTTTTTCATTTCTGATTAATTCAAGTTTTCTCTTTTTTCTTTAATCTAGCTAAAGTTTTATTGATTTTGTTTGTGTTTACAGAAAACTAACTTTCAGTTTCATTGATTTTTCTGTCTCTTTTCTAGTGCCTATTTTATTATTTCTGCTCTAATCTTTATTGTTTCCTTCATCTAGTAACTTTGGGCTTAGTTTGTTCATTTTACAGATCCTTGATGTGCAACATTAGGTTATTTATTTGAAATCTTTTTTTTTCTATGCACATTTATTGCTAAAGGCTTCCTTCTTAGAACTGCCTTTTTGTGCATTCCTCAAGTACTGGTATGTTCTGTGCCCATTTACATACTTTAAAATTTTATTTTTGCCTAACAGGTGATATAAACTGGAAAGTGTTCCATGCATTCTTGAGAACATGTATATTCTGCTTCTGTTTGATTAAATGTTCTATATTTCTCTTAGGTCCATGTGGTCTAAACTGTAGTATAAGTCCAATGTTTCCTTATTAATTTTCTGCCTGTCTAATCTGTCCATTGTTGAAAGTGGGGTATTGAAGTCCCCTACTATTATATTGCCATCTATCTCTCTCTTCAAATCTATTAATATTTGCTTTATATATCTAGGTGCTCTGATGTTTGGTGCATATATATGTATAATTATTATATCTTCTTGAAGTGGTGTGTGAATCACTTCTATTTTTAGTATGAAAGTTAAAAGATAAATAGTAGTGTCTACAATAATTTAAGGAAATCAATTTTAAAATATGTGAATGCTGCATTAAAAATATAAGATCTGAGGGGCAGGAGTAAAAGTGCAGTTTTCTAGTGCAGTCAAAATTAAGTCGTTATCAGCATAAAATAGCCTGCTATAAATATAAGAAGCTTTATGTAAGCCTCATGGTACCTATGGTGGATACACAAAAGACAAAAAGTAAGGAATCCATGTAGAGTACTAGAAAAAAATCACATACTCACAAAGGAAGATAGCAAGAGAGGAAGAAAGAAACAAAGGATCAACAAAACAATCAGAAAACAATAAACAAAATGGCAATTGTGGGTTCTTACCTATCAATAATTACCTTAAATGTAAATGGATTAAATTCTATCATCAAAAGACATAGTGTGGCTGAATGGATAAAAAAAAATAAGACCAAACTAGAGAATCACTTCACCTTTGAGGACACACATAGATTGAATGTGAAAGAATGAAGAAAGGCATTCCATGTGAATAAAACCCAAAAGCAAGCAGGAGTAGCTAAACTTAAGTAACATAAAATCGTCTTTAAATTGAAAACAAAATAAAACAAAAAGGTCATGATATAATAATAAAGGGGCCAAATCATCAAGAAGTATTCAATATTTATAAAGTCTACAGTAGTGTACAGTGATGTTCTATCCCTTCACATTCACTCACCACTCACTCATTGATTCACTCAAAGCAACTTTCAGTCCTGCAGGCTCCATTTATTGTAAGTGCCCTATACAGGTATATCATTTTTTATCTTTTATGTCATACTTGCACTGTATCTTTTCTATGTTAGGTACACAAACACCATTAGTGTTAGCTTGCCTATAGTATTTAATACAGTAACAAGTGCAGATTTGTAGCCTAGGAGAAATGGCTATACCAGATAGCCTAGCCTACGTGTGTAGTAGGCTATACCATCTAGATTTGTGTAAGTATACTCTATGATTTTTGTACAACGGCAAAATCACTTAATGCTTTTTTTAGAATGTATACCAATTGTTAAGTGACACATGTCTATACTACATTCTTTCCTGAACACGTTTTTCTTTCTATACAAACTATGGTATAGTTTAATTTATAAATTAGACACAGCAAAAGATTAACAATAGTAACTAATAATGAAATAGAACAATTATAAAAATATACCAGCATCACTACCCATGCCCTTTGGAACCATTATTAAGTAAAATAAAGAATGTTTGAACACAAGCACTGTGATACTGCAACAGTCAATCTTATAACTTCTCAGTGACTAAAGGATGGGTAGTGTATACAGTATGGAGACACTGGACAAAGGACTGATTTATGTCTTGGGCAAAATGAGTGGGACAAAGTAGGACAGTACAAGATTTAATCACGTTACTCAGAACAGTCTGCAAATATAAAATTAATGAATTGCTTTTTTCTAGGATTTTCCATTTAACATTTTTGGACCACAGTTGACTGCTGGTAACTGAAACTGTGAAAAGTGAAAATGCAAATAAAGGGGGAATACTGCGCCACAATAGATGGGGGTGGGCACTTCTATGACCGGAACATTTTCTGTGATTACATGAAAATGGACTAAATAACATAATCAAAGGAAGAGATTGTCAGACTAAATAAAAAAGCAAGATCCAACTACATGCTGTATACATTTTAATCCAAAGATACAAATATGTTTAAAGTAAAAGGAAGAGATAAGTTATGCCATGGAAGCAGTAATGAAAATCAAGCTGAAGTGGTGCCATTACTGGTATTTGGAGATGGAGCTTTGGGGAGTTAATTAGGATTATATAAAGTCATCAGAGTGAGGGTTCCATCACGGGACTGGCAGCTTTATAAGAAGAAGAGAGACCTGAGCTGGCACACTCTTGCTCTCTCACATTGTGATGCCCTTTGTTATGTTATGATGCAGTCACCATGCCCTCACCAGATGCCAGTGTCATGCTATTGAACTTTCCAGCTTCTAGAATCATAAGCTAAATAAACTTCTTTTTGAAATAAATTACCCAGTCTCAGATATCCTGAAATAGCAACAAAAAAACAAAGACAAGTGACAATATTGTTATCAGACAAAATAGACTTAAGAAATGTTATTAATGGCAAAGAACAACATATCAAAATGTTGAGTCTCAACAAATTAAGAAGATATAACAGTTACATATATATATGCAACTAACAACAGACTCCCTGAAATACATATAAAATATGATAGATTTGAAAACAGTAATAAAGAATTGACAATTGTAGTTGAATATTTTCATGTTTCCTTTTCAGTAATTTTTAGGACAGACAGAAAGTCAGTAAAGACATTAAAGACTTGATTAATAACAGAATAAATTCATGTAATTTTCATAGAATGCACTCCACCACAAACAGTAGAATACACATTCTTTTCAAGTATGTGTGGAACATTCCACAGGATAGACCATATACCAGAGCATCAAACAAATCATGATAAATATTAAAGATGAAATAATAAAAGGAAAAACAATCTATGAGTACACCAGAATAAAGTTAGAAATTCAAGAATAGAAAGAAATTTGGGAAACTGTAAATATTTGAAATTATACAATCTACTTTTAAATAATACAAGCGTAATTTTTAAACGGACTGGATGAAAAATACATAATATGTTAAAATACATAATATGTTTAGCAGTATGGAATTCTGCTAAAGTAGCATTTAAGGAGACATTTATGACTTCAAACACTTTCTTTAAGTAGGAAAAAAAGATTTGTATTCAGTAATCTAAGTTCCCATTTCACAAAGCTCATGTGAACAAATCAAACTCACTGTAAGTAGAATGGAGAAAATAATAGATATTAGTCAGAAAACAATAGAAATTAAACCTAAAGTTGGGTCTTTGACAAAATAATGAAAATAATAAACAGATAGACTGATCAAATGAAAAGAAAAAAAAATCATGAAAAATAAAATTCCAAGTTTAGGAAGGAAAGAATGGATATCACTGTAGTCCCTGTAGAATGTAAAATGATTATAAAAAACTGTTGTGAACAATTTTATGTCAATAAATAGTCAGTTTAAATGTAAATCAGCAAATTAGTAGAAAGACACAAGTTACCAAAAGTAATACAGAAGATTTAAAAAATCTGAATTTACCTATTTCAAGTGAGAAAATTTAATTAGTAATAAAAACCTTTCTACAAGAAAAAGCCAAGATTCAGATGGCTTAACTGGTGAACTCTATCAAACACTTAATGAAGAAATAATATCAATTCTACACACATTATGTCAGAAAAGAGAGGAGGTCTGCTGTAATTTGGATGTTTGTCTCATCCAAACCTCATGTTGAAATTTGATCCCCAATGTTGGAGGTGAGGCCTGCTGAGAGGTGTTTGGGCCTTAGAGGCAGATTGCTCATGAATAGATTAATGCCCTCCCTTAGGGATGGATGAGTTTACTATTAGACCTGGTTATTCAAAAGAGCCTGACACCTCCTCACTCTATCTCCTGCTTCCTCTCTCTCCCTGTGATCTCTGTACACCCTAGCTCCCTTTCACTTTCTTTCATGAGTGGAAGCACCCTGAGGCCCCCACCAGAAGCAGATGCTGGTGTCATGCTTCTTGAACAGCCTGCAGAACCATGAGCTAAATATGCCTCCTTTCTTCATAAATTGCCCAGCCTCAGGTATCCTTTTATAACAATGCAAAATTGACTAAGAAAAGGTGGAATTTCCTACTTATTTTATGAGGCCAATGTTAACATACTAATAAACTCAGATACCACAAGAAAAGAAAACTACATCAATACCATGTATGAAAACGTAGGTTTAGATACCTTTAACAAAATTTTAGCAGAGTGTAGAAACAAAAAAATTGTGCATCATGACCAAGAGAGGTTTATCCAGAAATGCAAGGTTGGTTTAACACTAGAGAATGTAATACATCATATTCTTAAAGGATACATCTCACATAATCATCACAAGGGATGAGAAAAAAGCATTTAACAAAATACAACCCTTTTTTGATTTAAAAAACTCTCAAAGTTGAAGTAGAAGATAACTTTCTCAACTGATTAGAGTATCTACAGATACATACAGGTAACATGCTTGATGGTGAAATATTGAACGTTTTCCACTTAATATGGGGAATAAGGCAAAAATGTCTGCTCAATTCTTGTAAAATCATCTAGAAGGTTCTAGCCAATGCAAAAATACAATAATTAGAAATGAAAGGCAAACATACCGGAAAGAAGAGATGAAATTGTTTTTATTTGCAAGCTATATAATTATGTTTATAGAAAAACCTAAGGAATTTATGGAAACTACTATCAGAACCAATAAGTAAGTTTAGCAAGGGTACAAAATTAATTATAGTCCTGAAATATAACCAATAAACATTTCAAAAACAAAACTAAATAAAAATTCCATTATAAAATAATCCCAAAAGATATGTATTTATAAATTTAACAAAAGGTAACATATTTTTATCCTGAAAACTATAAAATATTTTTATTATGGTAAAAAACATAAAATTTATTATCTTAACTATTACGTACATTACCGTAGTGTTAACTATATGTACACTGTTGTATAACAAATATCTAAATCATTTTCATCTTACAAAACTAAAACTCTATACCCATGGAACAACTCTCCCTTTCCATTATTTCTTGCCTCTGTAAACCATCATGTTACTTTCTTTTTGTAAGAGTTTGCCTCTGTTAGATTCCTCATGTAAGTGGAATCATGTATTATTTGTGCTTTTGCTACTGGCTTATTTTACTTAGCGTATTATCTTCAAGGTTCATCTATGTTGTAGCATATTTCAGGACCTCTTTTAAAAACAAAAAAAAAGCTAGAGACTATTCTATTGCAAGTATATACCAAATTTCTTTATCCACCATCATGTTCATGGACATTTATGTTGCTTCCATGTCTTGGCTATTGTGAATAATGGGGCAACAAATATAAGTGTGTTCAAGATCTTGTTTTTCAGTTCTTTTGGATATATACTGACTAGTGGTATTGCTGGAACATATGGTAGCTGGAGTATTTTTTTAATATATTGTTGATATTACCACTTATCCAATATGGTTTGCAAATATTTTCTCAATTCTATAGGTTGACTTTTCACTCTGTTGATTGTTTTCTTCACTGTGTAGAGACATTTAAGTTTGATATAGCCCAATTTGTCTACTTATGCTTTTGTTGCCTGTGCTTTTGATATCATATCTAAGAAATTTTTGATATCAATTTATTAAATAAAATTATTTGGAATTATTTGTCAGGTAATTCATAAATACCTGTTTCTTTATGGTAGGTTTCTGGAGATTTCGTTGGATTTTTCATGGGACTATGTCTCCCTGTTTCTTTGTATGTCTTCTTATTTTTTTCTGAGATTTTTGCATTTGAAGAAAAAATCACTTCTACCAGCTTTTAAGGACTGGATTTGCACAGATAATGGCCTTTGCCAGTCAACTCTGCCAGATTTTGGGGGCTTCTCAAATATTTTATGGGGATTCACCTTTTCTGGGCTTGGGTTTGTAATTTCCCAATGAAAAGAGGTTTATCAGTTTCTTTTTCAAGATCTCTCTTTCTCTCTTTCTCTATCATGTCTATTTGTGGTAATGCATGTTCTCAGGTTCAGTAATAAACTCCTGAGTTCTCCTTCATTTTTAACAGCTTGTCGACATTTAAAGTAGGCCAGCTCCCCATCAGCGTTTCATTTCAATGCCACTGTTCTTGGCTTTGTGCTTGCCTGGTGTACTCTGACTTCTTAACTGGCTTCTAGAGTTCTCGTAAAGACTTTCTGAAAATATATCATTGTGAAATCATTGTATCCATCGGGAAATGGGGTCTGGAGGTTTCTTTTCTACTACCTTACTGAAAACTACAAATATTGCTGAAAGTAAAGCTCTAAATAGTCAATTATACTATATTTATAGATTCAGGACTTAATATTATTATGATAATTATTCTCAAAGTAATCTATAAATCCCTATGATATCTCTATGTTCTCTATACAAATATAGAGGGTGTTATTTTTCTTTTTTTATTTGTGGAAATGAATATTCTGATCCTAAAATGCATGTGAAATGTAAAGGTCCTAAAATATTCATAGATATTTTGAAAAAGTATAACAAAGTTGGAAGACATTATAACATATTCCAGAATGTTCTAAAAAATTAGAGAAATTGGAAGTTTGTGATTGACATGAGAATACATATATAGATCAATGGAAGATAGATCAATGGAAGATAATTGAATGCTCCAACGTTAACCCTCACATGTGAAGCCAATTTAGTTTTTAAAAGAATAAACTGAATTACCAATTACATGGGCAAAACTATCTTTTCAATAATTGGTATTGGTACCATTGAATATTCATATCCAAAAAGAAAGAAGAATGAATGAAAGAACAAAAAAAAGAAAGGAAAAGAAAGACAGGAAGGAAGAACGGCAGGCAGAAAGGAAGACATCAAAACCAAACCAAACAAAAAACGAATACTTTTTTAAAAGACTGAACTCCTTGTCTTATACTATACACCAAAGTTAACTAAAATGTGCCATAGACCTAAATATAAGAGCTAACAGTATAAAATTTCTAGAAAAATCACATGGGACCTGTTTACCTGTCTGTCTTTCTATTTATCTATCTATTTATGTAACTACACACTAAGGTGTGTGTGGGTATATATTTAGTTTAAATTTCTTAGATCTGATACTGAATGTATGCTTTGTTTAGGTATTGATTTCTTAGATCTGATACTGAATGTATACTTTGAAAAGAAAATGATACATCAAGTAAATAAAATGACAATTCAGGGCTGAAGGTTATGGCTCATTTCTGTAATCCCAGCACTGTGGGAGGTCAAGGTAGAAGGATTGCTTGAAGCTAGGAGTTTGAGACTAGGCTGGGTAACAGTGAGATTTGACCTTAACAAATACAAAAATAAAAAATACAATTCTGGGTGCAGTGACATGTGCCTATAGTCCCAGCCACTCAGGAGGCTGAAGTGAGAGGATTGCTCAAGTCCAGGAGTTTGAGGTTGCAGTGTGCTATAATTGTGTCACTGCAATCCAGCCTGAGTGACACAGCAAGACCCTGTCTCTATTTTTAAATAAATGATATAAAATAAAATGTCAATCCATACTGGGAAAAATATTTGCAAATGATATGTCTGGTAAAGGATTGTATTGAAAATGTGTAAACACCTCTCACTCTTCAAAAATAAAAGACGACCCAATAAAAATGGCTAAATAAATTTACTATTGTTCACCAAATAATAGATATTAATGGCTAATGAGCACAATAAAGACTCTAAAATCATTATTTATTAGAAAAAATGCAAATTGAAAGCACAATGTGATATTACTACATACTCACTAAAATGGCTATAACCAGGAGACTTACATTGCCAAGTGTTAGTTTGTGCCAAATTTTCATAGCAACACTATATATAGTAACCAATAATTGCTAGCAATCAAGGTGTCTATCAACTGGTGAATAGATAAGTAAAATCTGATATATTCATACAATGGAATATTACTCAGTAACAAAAAGAAACAACATACATGCAATAACACAAATGAACCTCACATATGTTATACAATGTGAAAGCAGACAGACACAAAAAGGTACATATTGCATGATTTAATTTAGGTAAAAATCCTATGAAATGCAAAACTATAGAGTAAAAGCAGTTTTATGGTATCTGATTCTGCCTGAGGGAAGAGATGGCAAACAGACATGAGGAAAGGTTTTAGTATGATGAAAGTGCTCTTAAATTGGACCATGGTGATTTTGTGCAACTCTATAAATTTACTAAAATTTATGAAACTCTACACTTAAAGTGAGTGAACTTTTGGTATATAAATTATGCCCCAATAAAGTTATCTAAAAAGATAATATAAGGGTTAGTAAGTTTCAAGAGATATTCACAGATATAGAGTGTAGAAGATATGATATATGTACAACAGATTTCCTTAAAGATGAAAACCAAAGCAATGGAGCAGAATAATTACTGAAGTTCATAACTCAAGAATCTTTCTTAAATACATACATACATACATATATACACACACTTATATATATAATACACACACACCACACACATACATATATGTACATACATATATATTTGTGTAATCTCACATATTTAAAGGGTACAGATAATACCTAGGATAATTTACTAAGAACAACTGCTACCAAGACATATTTCGTGGATCCAGATATCATTATTTGAAATAAGATCAACAAAACAGACAAAATATTATCTAACCTAATGAAGGGAAAAAGGAAAAAAGCACAAACATTAACAATAATAAGAGGAAAACAATCATATGTTGAATAATTACTTACATTATAAGATAAAGAATATATTTACATGTAGTTTAAAACCTAGAAAAATGTAATTTTTAAAAGAAATATACAACTAACCAAATTGACCTAAGTAGAGAGAAAATCTAAACAGGTGAATCATTATAGAGGAAACCAAAAAAATTGTTAAAGAGCTCCCCCTACTTCCTCTACTACCCCAATAAACAATAAATCACCAGACCCAATAGTTCTGTTGGTTATCCCACCAATTATTTATCACATAATTTCCATTCTACTTAAACTATTCTACAGCATAGAAAGGAAGAAAAATTCCAACTTTATTTTCTCCATTAAACAAAACTTAATGTTTTGGATGAAATACATTTAAATTTTCAAAAATGTGTGTCTTTAGCAACTTTATTGAAGTATAATTTTCATACCATAAAATTCATCTTCATTTTAAATGTACAATATAACAATGTTTTGTAAGTTGCTAAGTTGTGTTCTTATCACTACAACCAACTTTGAGAACATTACCATCATTCTAATTTGATAGCTCCTGCCCATTTATAGCTAATCCTCATACTTACTGCTAGCCCTAGGCAACTACTAATTTACTTTCTAGCTCTAGAGATTTGACTTTTTAATACATTTCATATAAATTAATTCATACAATTTGTGGTCTTTTGTGTCTTCTTTTTATTTTGCATACTGTTTTTCAAGTTCATCCATGTTGTAGCATATATCAGTGTTTCAAATTACCTTTGAAAATGAAGTATAATAATGGTTTCAAAATCTGGAATGTTGAAAATTAATCAAAAAATAAAACTACAGATAAACCTCATTCATAAATATTAAAGCAAAAATTATTAATGATAGTTACCAGAAGCTGGGAAGGGTGTGTTTTAAGGGTGGGGAGGATGAAAAGAAATTGGAGAGTGGGTACAAACACATGGTTAGCTAGAAGAAATAAATTTTAATATTCCATAGAAGAGTAGGGTGACTACAGTTAAACACAATGTTATATATTTCAAATAGCTAGAAGAGATGTCTAGAAATATTCCCAATACATAGAAATGATAAATGATCCAGGTAATGTTTATTCTTTTATTTATTTATTTTGACAAGGTCTTGCTCTGTCACCTAGGCTGGCATGCAGTGGCACGGTCTCAGCTCACTGCAATCTCTGCCTCCTGGGTTCAAGTGATGTTCGTGCTTCAGCCTCCCCAGTAGCTGGGATTACAGGCACATGTCACCATGCCCATCTAATTTTGCTATTTTTAGTAGAGACAGGGTTTCACCATGTTGGCAAAGCTGGTCTTGAACTTCTGATCTCAAGTGATCTACCCGCCTCGGCTTCCCAAAGTGCTAGGATTACAGGCATGAGCCACTGCGCCCAGTCCAGGTGATGGATATTCTAATACCCTGACTTGATCAAAAAACATTCTATACATGTAGCAAGATATCACATGCACTCCATGAATATGGAAAAATATTATGTATTAATTTTAAAAGTAAAAATATTTTGTGAAACATTTGCAGATGGAATATAATCTTATTTATTGAACTAAGGAGCAGATCCATTTGGTTATCTCCCTAAATACAGAGAAACACTTGAAAAAAAAATCTAACATCATTTATTGAAAATACTAAATGAAATAGGAAGGAATGGATACTTTCTTTGTAACATACATACGCTTTAAACTAAAATCTAGCTCCTTAGTTTGAGGCCACTAGAGGGTTTTCAAGTAAATCCAGGAACAAAACAAGGATGCTCATTACACCCATTTTAATATATTATTGTTTGGAGGATATTAGCAAAAACACTCTCAGAATTATACCAATTGAAAATGACATGTCTTTAGATGACATGATTATATATCTGCAAACCTAAAATAGGCAAAAGGAAAACCACTGAGAATTGACAAATTAGAACATTTTAATAAATTTACAGGTGTATTAGTGTCTTTTGCTGTTGTAACAGATTACCAAAGCAGCTTAAAACAATAGAAATGTACTATCTTAGAGATCTGGATCTCACTGGGTTGAAATCAAGATATTGGCAGCACTGTGTACCTTTTGGAGGCTCTCAGGGAAAATCCACTTTCTTGCCATTGTCAGCTTCTAGGAGTCACCCTCATTCATTTTCTTGTGGCCCCTTCTGTCTTCAAAGTCTAAAATAGCTAATTAGGTTATTTTTGACGTCATGCTACTCTAACACTGACTATTCTGCCTCTCACTTCCATTTTAAGAACTCTCATAATTACATTGGTCCCACCTGTATAACAGGGATAATATCCTTATTTTAAGGCCAGCTGATTAGCAACCTTAATTTTATCTGCAACTTTAATTTCCCTTTGCTATCTAATCTAATATATTTGCAGGTTCTGAGGATTAGGATGCAGACATCTGTGAGAAGGGCCCTTATTCTGCATAACCCCTGCAGGTTATAAAAGTAACATACCAAAAATCAATAATTTTCATACATAAAAGTCAAAAGAAAGAAAAGAAAGAAAGAAAGAAAGAAAGAAAGAAAGAAAGAAAGAAAGAAAGAAGAGGAAATAATTCAAGAAAAGTCCTCATTTATAATTAAAGGAAAAAATACATGGACTTGGACATAAATTTAACAAGAAATGTACACAATATTTACAAGAAAACTAGAAAACACTCCTAAACACACAAAACTAGACTGTGAATACATGGAAAAATTTATCATTTATGTTGATGGGAATATTTAATGTAAAGTTGGTAACTCTGCTTAAGTTAATTTATACATTTAATGTAACCCTAATAAAAAATACCAATATGTTTCTCTCCGGAGCTACAGAATGTAAGTATATGATGCAATTTGATGAATCTGCAAGATGCAATTTGATGAATCTGCTGTTGATGAACAGCAAGGTAGTTTTCAAGACTTGGTAAATGAAGAGCAATAAAAACATAGTGTAACATCTCTGTAATTAAAATAGCATGACATTGACTCTTCCATAGGTGGAATGTATTAGTTAATTACTATGGTGTAACAAATTATCTCAATATTTATCAGTTCAAAAATCAAATGGTTATTATCTAACTTACTTTGTGAACATACGAATCTTGACCAAATAAGTAATCAGAAAATAAGTGGATTACTTGTATGACTCATCCCCCTTGCTTGTTGCTTATATGTTTTGGAAATTGCAGGGACAATAATATTAATGGAAGGAAAAAGACAACAAAATATTCTCTCTCTTTCCCACTTTTAAGAGTTGCATGTTATTTTATATACTCTTGTACTTATTTGTTTTAAATTCCCCTACTATAAACCTTTAGATTACTTGCAATTTTATGACTATTTCCCCTTTTATAGATATTTAGATTGTTTGCAATTTTCTGAACCAAAATTATAATTGCCATCCATATACCCATGTGCATGAGTAAGAGCATTTCTCTAGAATATATTCCCAATTGTTGATTTGTTAAATAAAGTATATTCCCAATTAAAATATTGATAGATCTTGACATTGCCTACTGAAACGTTGGGCATCAGTTTCCTTTCCTCCAACCATATGGGTGAATTCTTATGTCCCTGAATCCTCATTATTAGCATTCCTTTTAATTTTTGTCAATCTGATATTGTCTTTTGTTTTAATTTGCTTTTTTTTTTTTTTTTTTTTGAGACAGAGTCTCACTATGTCACCCAGACTCAGGTGCAGTGGTGTGATCTTGATCTCGGCTCACTGCAACCTCCTCCTCCCAGGTCCAAGAGATTCTCCTGCCTCAGCCTCCTGCATAGTTGGGATTACAGGCGCCCACCACCACACCTGGATAATTTTTGTATTTTTAGTAGAGACAGGTTTCACCATATTGCCCAGGGTAGTCTTGAATTCCCCAGTGATCTGCCTGCCTGGGCCTCCCAAAGTACTGGTATTACAGGCTAGAGTCACTGAGCCCTTGCATTTCTCTAATTATTCAGAATCCTCCTGTAGAATATTGGTCATAGGTATTTATCCCTTTGTATTTGCTTTCCAATCCATATACTTTGTCTAGTTTTGTAGTAGATTTTTTGCCTTTCTCTTATTGATTTGTAGGGGCGTTTTATCTATCTATCTGTCTATCTGTCTATCTATCTATCTATCGTCTATCTATCACCTATCTGTCTATCTGTCTCTCTATCTCTCTATCATCTGTCTAGGGAAAGGGGGGGGGGGGAGAGAGAGAGAGAGAGAGAGAGAGAGACTATAAATATTTTTCTTTCATTCTGTCCCTGTATGTAGTATTGTCATTAATTGTGCTTTTATTGTTTTTTCTTTTTAGTAAAATTCTTACCCAAGTAATTTTTTATTATTCTCATGCTTTTTTAAAAAAAAATTAATCTTGAAATAATTTTAGATTTACAGAAAAGTTGCACATGGTACACAGAGTTCCTACATATTCTTTTACTCAGCTTCCCCTAATGTTGGCATCTTACATAATTATTGTGAGTTTGTTAAAACTAAGAAATTAACATTAGTGCAACACCATTAACTAAATTACAGACTTTAATCAGATTTCACGAGTTTTCCCATTAATGTACTTTTTCTGTTCCAAAATCTCCTCTGGGACACCACATTGCATTTATTCACCATATTTTCTTTGTTTCCACCAGTATGTGACAATTTTTCAGTCTTCCCTTGTTTTTCATGACTTTGACACTTTTGAAGAGTCCTTGCTGGGCGTCTTTAGAATATTTATCAATTGTAATTTGTCTGATATTTTCTCATCATTAGACTGGAGTTACAGATTTTGGGGAAGAACACTACAGAAGTGAATTGCCCTGTTCATCATATTATATCAGAGGGTACACAATATCAACATGACTTATCACTGGTGGTGATGGTAACCTTGATTACTTGTTTGAGGGGATGTCTGATAAATTTCTCCTCAGTAAAGTCCTTTTCCCTTCCTATTTTTTATTGTTAAAAGCAAATTAGTAAATCCAGTCCATATTTAAGAGACAGGAAATTAAGCTCCACCTCCTGGAGCAGGGGAGAGAATTTACATTTATTACTGGAAATTTTTCTGTAAAAAATTTTGGTTTTTTTGCTTGTATTATTCATCTGATCATTTATTTATGTAAGTGTAGCTTCATAAATATCTTAGATATTTACATATGTACATATAATTCACATGTATATACATGCATGTAATCTGTACATATTACATATAATGTAATACATATTATTTTGCCATGCAGAAGTGCATAAACTCCTGGGTGGCACAAGGCATTTTAAACACAATAAAAAGCAAATGGATAAACCAGGGAAAACATTTGCAAACATATGTCATGGCCAAAAGGTTAGAATTTCCAAATACAAATTTTGTTTTTACAGAAACAGAAGAAAAAAATGACAACTATATATAAAGGGGTCTAGCATATGAATGGTTTACAAGAAATGTAAATACCACTTCAATATACAAAAGGCATTTAACTTCACACAAATTAAAAGAAGTGCAAATTAAAACTACACCAAGATGCCAATGTTTTTCATCTATTTATTGGCATGAATCCAAAAGTTTGATAATTTATGTTGGCAAGGTTAGAGTGAGAAGTAGGCATTTGCATATATTACCAGTGTGTCTTTGGAATCATTAATTCATCTTCTAGAAATCTATACCAAAGACACACTGAAAAAAATATAAAAAATACATATGTATGAGTGATTCTTTGTAATAGAAAGACATAGGAATTACTCAAATATTTTTAATAGTAAATTTAATTATCCATCCTCGCTTTATATAGTAGAATATTATGCAGCCATAGAAAGAATAAGGAATGTCTTTATTTCTACTAAGGAGATATCTGTAAAATATATTCAATGATTTTTCTCCAAGTAGCTTTTGTCATGTATTATATTTTACAGATATGAAAATATTTAATATATTTTACAGATATGCAACTAATAATATGCAACTATTATCCAAAAACAGGGAGATAAATATGAATGTGTGAGTATCAAAAAAAATGGATCTTATGAAGTGTAGTCACCTAAAGTAAGAGGGAAAGAATAAGGTGAAGGAGACAGTGTTAAATGATTGTCTTCTTTAAATGCACCTACTTTTGTTGATTTAATTTTGGAACTCTGAATATTTTACATTAGCATAAAGTTTGATTTTAAAAAGTAATTTCTAAAAACTCAAAAGTAAATGAAAATAAATGAACCTAAATATATACTGAGTTTCTGGCAAAGCCACACAAACAAAAACTATAAGTGACTTTAAAACAATAATTTGATGGTACATTCCTAGTGTGATATACAGAAATGCAACAAATTCTTAGGTTGTTTTCCATAGGCATATAATTGGTCATAGTGTTTCTATTGCCATTCTGAGATTGTTGTGTGCATAAATTATTTTAATTCTCTATTCCTCATTTCTTTGAGAATGAGACTTCTTAGATATGAGGAAATAGGCATACGAGATTTAAAAAATTAAGAAAATTCATGAAGCTTTAACTTTGAATTGGAAAATCAATATGAAGTCATGATATATTTTACCATAGAAATAACAAATCCAGACATTAAATTAAATTAAATCAAAATACATTAAACTAAGGATTGTGCATTAAAGTAGGAATGGGTACCTCACTGATGCTAGTGGCTTAAACACAGAAATCAAAAGACTGTATTAGACAAAACCTCTGACTCTAGTTATTATCCAATGCGCTTGATAGAAAGTAGATAGACTAAAAATATTCTCAAAATTAGAGAGAATGGTATTATCTAAGAAACCCCAAGACTGAATAGAAAAGACTGTTCAATGTCTAAAACAATTCTCAGACCACCAAAGTTACTCCAACAGTAAGTCACCTGCTAACGCTGTGCTATCCCCAAGAAGGATCTCCCCACAACTGTCTACCTTAGGTGAGGCCAAGGAATTCAGTGGGCCACCCCTCAGAGACAGAAATATGGGCTGTGAATCTGGCCAATGGACTCATTCCTATGCCAGAGTATGGAGATGTCATTAAACATAATAAGGGATGTAGGGATCATTTTAAGTAAAATTTACAACTCTAAATAGTAAATCTCCAACTCAATGCCCATGATTCTTGGTATAATAGCAATATAGAATAGACTACTATTCCTTGTAGAAGAAAGAATTATATACCCATGAAGTGAAACACAGTGAACATCAGAAAGTCCCAAGTTTGTTAGGAAATCTATCAGCAAAGCAATCATCAACCACATGTTAGAATTCATATGGCAGGAATAAACAGGAAAAACTGAAGTACAAAATGAGTAATTATGTAGAAAGCTTTGTTGGTGTGCAGAATTATTTTAATATTTGAAGATCAAAGCATGAATTTGGGGAACCCAGCAGTACAGCCCAAATTCCCATATCCCGGCAGATTCTTTATTTCACTGTGGCCTGAATTTAGCCTCAATAGAAATTATATTTAAAAATCCCTGTTTAATCAAACATTTGAATGTTTATGTTTTAAATTTTTCACTGTCTCGGGGATTACCTGAGGATTCCAAATAACTTATTTTGATGTGTTTAAAATGCAAACCAACATACACATTAATGTTGCTAATGAAATTTGGGAATCCTGTGTTTGTGTATTTAAAGTTCCTCAGACCCTAAATCCTCAGTTCGAAACTACCTCATATCCAAATCTAAGTTATGTCTCTTGACATGAATCAATTACCCTGAAACTCCCCTGATTACATAAAACCTTGTTTACCTAAATGTTTTGCTGTCCCAGAACATTTCTGATAAACAGCGTTATACGGTCTGATGTGCACAAGTGCACCTTGAGTTACATGAATTATGAATCAGAATCATCTTCAGAACACCTGTCACCCTGACATTACCTGACTATGGTATGCAGTCAACATTTATTGGAAATGCAAATCATTGTAGTGTAAAAAGTCTTGATTGTGCAGCTAGTCTTTTATTTGGTATACATTTTTTTACTCATAAATACAGGACAGATTTTATGCAGAGTTATATATTCCATCAGCTGGAACAAGTATGACATTGGGATCCCTTAGCAAAGCCATGTATTTGATAAACTATATGAAATAAGACTTGACCTGCATTTGTCCGTTTCTCACCCATGAAGGAGGGTTGTTTGCTTGCTTGTGGTTGTTTGCTTGCTTGTGACAATCCTGACATTGTCATTGTTCTTATGGGAGAGTTGATGAGTAATAAAATGAAGTAATTGAGTTGTCACTAGGAAAACTTTTGGACATCTCCACCCCATTGAAAAATATATAAGAATTTGAATTAATGAGAGACAGAATCTGAGTAATCTATATGCTAGATCTTTACTTCAAAAAGCTACTGCAGTCAATATAATCCTTGGAAGATATTGCTGTTTCATTTTTTACAACCCTAGAGATTTAAAATAAGGGATTCATAATGGTCCGGGAAGATTTAACCATGTCTGGGAAGATTTAACCAGGTTCTTCTTCAGCAGCTGAGAGTAGACTACAGAGATGTACAGTCTTTCCTACGAATATTATATCCTAAAAGTCGTCTCCTCCTACAATTTAGGTAACCAAGGAAGTGAGTCCACTTAACTCATGATAGACAATGAGATATATTTCCTAGTAATGTGTAACTCATCCAATTCCTTAAACATGAAGGAGTCTTGTTTTTCAATATTAATGAATTTAAATGTATTAGAAAAACTAACAAAATGTTTTATGATAACACTTCAAATCAAAACATATTTTTAATGAAACAATAGTTATTCATACATTCATAAATTAAGAAAACAGAAAATATTTACTGATTATTCTAGCAAGTATTTATATATCTACAACATATATAAGCTAATATATATTTATGTATATAAGCTAATTTCCTGAAATATTACATATATGATTGTGGGGGCCAGGCTAGGCAAGTCGAAAATCTGTAGGGCAGGCTGTCAGGAAGAGCACACTGAAACCTCCTGGATAGGAGCTCACATGGGAGTCTGGGGGAAACTTCCGCAGTTCTGCTGTTAAGGCCATTCAGCTGATTGGATCAGTGCCACGCAGATTATCCAGATAATCTCTTTTATGAAAAATCACCTGAGTATAGATGTTAAGCACATCTACAGAATGCCTTCATAGTAACGTCTAGATTAGCATGTATTGAATAACTGTGTATTATAGCCTAGCCAAGTTGACAAGTAAAACTGGTCATCAGTACTGGATATATAAAAATGAATAAATATAGTCTGTGATCTGAGGAGACTCAATTTTTATTAGAAGGAAAACATTTTTCCTTTGTACATTTATCTAAAGGTTGGAACACACTTTAGATTAATGTAAGAATTTCTAGAATTTGCATCATTAAAATGAAGCATGAGAGAAAAATGACGTGAAATACCCAGCTTGCCTATTCATGATGTAAGAACCAGTGGAGATTAGAGAAAAACGCACTGAACAAAGAGTTAAGAATATGCAGTGCTACTCCCCTATGTGTCATTAACTCTCTGTATGATCTTGAGTATCCACTTAACCTCTCTGACCTTCAATTTATCTGTTAAAACAAAAACAGTTTAACAATCAAGAGTTTCCAGCAGTCATCTCAAATTCATTCTGTGGCCGGGGGAAAATATAAACAAGTGATGAAGACTGGGCATATGAAAATGACAGATAGCATTACAACCAATTTTCCAAATCAGCCATATTGGGGGATCAAGTCACCAGTTTGCCATACCTACATCTTATATTCTCCCAAGTTCTTTAATCCTATTTTATAAAATGTAGATATTTAAAATTATGCTCACATTTATAAACATAAAAAATCCACATCCACACCAAACTCATAAGAGAGTGGCAGGTAAGATTGGAGAGAGAAGTATTTCTGTTTGTTTTGTTGTGGTAAATAGACACTATTTTTGTAACTGAAAAGCACAATGAAGTGAGAAAAAATTTACCTCATTGAATATGCTTAATAAAAATGTAATTCTGTGAATATAGAGTTTAAACATGATAGTTTGTTGTATTTATTGTATATTACATGTCATAATGAATGTATGTGTTAATGACCTAATCCCATTTTTAGGAAAGTTAAATAAATATACTCTATTAAAGGAAATCTTAGTTGCCTTTCCTAGGTTCCCAGCTGATGCTGAATTGACATCCCTATTTATGGGAGGCTTTGGCTGAGGCTTCTATTCACTTACATGTGTGAGGGAAAGTCACTCTAAAACAAGAGACACGCTGCTTATTAACCACAGATAGCTGGAAGTCTTCAAGCAGCAGCAAGCAGCTACAAATCTCACCTATGATCTTTATTGAAATTACATTTTTGTGGTCTCTTCTTATACAATCCCTTTCCCCAAATCAATTTGCATAATTTGATATAATTTGAAATGATTGACACAGGTTGCTAATTATCGGGGTAGAAACTAGACCCTCAAAGTAGCTAAGTCTCGAAGGCAAAGGTTAGAAATCCAGTAACTGGTAGTGTGGGTCGAATTGATATTCGTTTAATAATCTGTAAACTATGCAAGAGAATGTAATTGTCCTACATTACAAGGGTAGTCCTTCCACTGCACAGTTTATTCAAATGTATAATCTAAATAATTGAGTACCTCTGCATACAATAGAGCATTTCCTCATATGCAAACACCATTTAATAGACAGTTAAATCCAAACAGATGGATAAAAGATGCCAGAACATAATTGGTTTGCTTTTGATTATTTCATTGATACCAATTTACTTAAAGAGTAAGTCTGGACAAGGCAGGATTTATTGTCACAGAATACTTAGTTTGACAGGGAGATGTTAAAAGATTCAGCAATGTTCTTTCAGTCCACTCATGAAAGCTTGGGTAAAAATGAAATTTTGACCAAATGTTTGGCTTTGTCTTTGCTTGGATCTGACCACTACAAACACTTGATAAAACATAAATCGATCTTATTTTATTTAATATCTTCTTCAGGATTTCTTGGTTTCACAATAGATATCAACCTACTATAATTCTTTTTAATAACTGCAGAACATCATTTAAAAAAGAAATGAGAAGTAATCATTGATGAACAATTTTAAAACAGCAGCTATAATTCCAAGTTTTATATAAATTACAGTATTTTATATAATCCTGAATGTTTTATTTAAGGGTTCTAAATAAAATTTGAAATTTCAGGAAATAAAGAAGTCAGTGAAATATGTGTGAATACACACACATACACTCACACTTGTAGGGAAGAGAATGGCATTATCTCCATTTTACACGTAAGAAAATTAGACTCAAGGAAGTAGAGTACCTCAAAGCTGCAGAGGAAACAAATAGTGAAAGCTGGATTGGAATTTATTTTTATTTTAACTTATTGTGAAGTTCATGCTCCTTTAAAATCAATGCTACCAGTTCTTGTCCCCAAAGGTTCTTAAAGTCTCTTGGAATACCTCTGTATCTAATAGATAAGATTTTAATTATTTTTATTTTCATTTTTGATTAGTAAATTAGCTTGATGATTAAACATAACAATCTTTAAAATAACGTATCAATTGCTAAGACTCTGCCCTCTGTTGTCAAATCCACTTTATCCGATTGTGATAATCCTATTTTGTAGAAGAACAGGCTTAAAAAATGAAGCCTTTAAAAATTGACAAACTATTTTTTATATCAATTTCTTTGTTTTTAATAGGAGTTTTTGTATTTAAACTCAATAGTAAAAGTATATGGAGATAAACAAAACATAAGAATTAAAATACTTTTTAAGGATTTCAGAGATCTCACTTTCCCTTCCTTTCAACATAATTTATTCCAGGATTACATAATATAAGTACAAATCTTCATATAAAAGTTAGCATCAAGCAAAGACTATTGTCTTTTCAAAAGCCGGAATCATTGAATCTATGGATTGCACGCAGTCCTGACTATGGAAATTATGTGTTAAATACAACTATTACCTATTTAAATGTGCATTTTACTGAAAAAGTTATAAAAGAAAAGTCTTCATTTGTAGTAGAAAATGTCTACTTAGATGTTTTTTAAAAAACTTACTGCTTAGATTTCAAAATATTCTTTTAAAATAAAAATATCTTTCTTATTTTATAAATATATAATCATGCAATATACTTGTAATATTTATATATGACAAAACTAATAGTCATTGATTGCATAAAGTTTGAAACATACATAGAAGGACAAAAAGAAAATTATTGCCATTTATATCAGAGTCATCATCATCGAGACCTTGATTTTATTTTTAAATCTCTTTGCTTAGCAATATTTAATGAAAATTTCCTCACAATCTTAAATACTTTTCCATATCATATTTTCAGTGGATATATAGTATTTCCTCATTTGGCTCAAATGTAACAGGTTTAGCAAATCTTTTATTTTTAGATATTTAGAGTTCTGATTTTTTATCTGGACATCATTATATCTTTCAAACTATTTTCTACAAGAGAAAGTTTGAATATAGATTTGAATATTTTAAAGACATTTAATCACATTGTCAAATTATCCCTCCAAACAGATTATATGAGTGTCTACTCTCAACAGGTAGATAAAATTTTCCCAAACCTTTGCCCACATAGACTCTTACATTTTTATGAAAGTTCTTATTGATGACATGCTTTGCTGGTGTGTTAAAGCATTTACTCAGTAGGGTGAATAAAGGGATATGAGATACTAATTTCACATGAAATTTGAGGTGTATATACATTTACTTAAGTACTTAATATCTGTATAATTCTAAAGACTAGTTTGTGTCTTTTTGATATGAAAAGAATGAGAGCATGTAAAAGCCTACTTGCTGTATCTTTCTCCAGCTTCATCACTGTGTTTACCAGAGAAATACCAACTGCAGGAAATTGTTACTTCCCTATCTTACTATGTGATGTTTGGGGTTTTATATGTATATTTAGGGGATATGTAAGGATGCCTGCTTTTATATGTGTAAGTCTACCAGAATCTTATAATGTGGTAATGTGGTTAAGATAAAATGAACATTTTCCTGGTGTACAATTTTACTGTTTGATCAAAAACTATGTTAATTGAATTTATAACCTTTTTTTGGTGTACAACTGACAATTTTCCATGATGATATTTTTTATCTTAAGGAGTTGCAGGTTTAATGAAAACAAAACTAATATTTTCTTTTCCATCTTTGTTTCTAAAGTTGCTTATGAGAAATTTGTAGGGCTTTTTTGGTGAAAATCTTCCAGGGCTTTTATTACCATTAATCTTTTTTGAGGGTGTGTATAATTCATCTCACCAGCCATCAGAATTCCCAGAGGGTAAATTACTCTAGAGATCTCTGCGCCCTCACACTGTATCAAATTGACCTGCTTCTTGTTTGCCATTTTTGTGTACTACATTGCTTATTTAACAAGAAACAGAATGATTGTAATTCTGAGAAGGTCCTTTGATAGTAGTTTTGACACTCTGCCTGAATAATGACCCTCATTATGGTGCCTGTGACAGGCTCTGAAAGTCCTGATTTATGAATATATCACAGGTTCAGCATTAGAGCTCCCCCTACTCACTTACTTCTGATATAGACCCAGATATGGACAGAGCCCTTTGAAATATAGAGAGGCTGAGATAATTGCATGATTATGACCATTCAAATCATCTCTTTTCCTAATTTAACAAAGCTCTGCCATTTAATTTTGATTGTCTCCGAAGTTATTAGGAACCTTTGACAAAATGTTTATTAGAAGAATGTATTTCAGAGCAACTGGGCCCATGACAAAGGTGGAAGTTATTCTTACTTCTCTGTTCCTAAGCTTCAGCTAAATTTCTATTGCAAATACTCATTAATGGTTGATGTGATAATAGACTGTTAGAAGCAAGATTAGCTAAGAGCAAAAAGTCTGTGTCCTTGATAAAACAAATTACAAGACACTCTGTAAACACTTTTTTGTGCAGAAGGTTGTTGATTTATTGTTTCCTCTATAGTGATTATTTAAATAAATGTAGCTAATTTAGTTCATTTGCCAAACTGTATAATTTTGTTCTTTGTGTAGGGGTTATATGTAAAAGCCTCGAGGAATCACATCCCCATTAATCTTTTTACAAGTGCAATAAATAAATAAAGAGACATGGTTTAATTTTGCCAGTTAGAAGATATTTAAATAGCAGTGGTGGTAAACTGATTTCTTTTTCTACTGTTTGAAAAAGCCATGTAAATGCACTTTTTCTTGTTACTAGTTTAATGATACACAAGAAAACCATTGCACAAATGTTTTATTGAGGCATAAGAAACAAAGGTTTTTCCATCATCTACTCTTCTGTACCATGGCCTTTTAAAAAAACTGTTGCTCATCTCATGCTTTTCTGCTTATATTTAAAGGTATATATAATATTATATTTTGCAAATATAACATTTGCCAAATATTATAAGAGCATTTTAATTTATTTCAGAAAATAATGTTAAATATGGTACTGTTCAATGTAAAAAATAAATTCATGATTGTTTTCCTGAATATCTTTACTTGCCAAGAGTAAAGATCTGCAAGCCTTATGGTTTTGTTATAAGTAGGGAAAACTGAAGGTCTGTCTAAGTGTTCTCAGCTGACTCATTTTGAGACTATCATCAGATGACCCTTGAGATTAAAAATACATAGTTACTAAGGGCAGTGGCTGAAAGTTAATTTTAAATGAAGTCTGGTAATGACCTGCAGTAAATTTAATAAGGGCCCTCCATTTTATAGCAAAAGCAGTCACTTAAAACCTAATAAGATGATTCTGAAATCTTTAAACAAAATGATCAGATTGAATTCCTTTTAGCAAGCTGAGAATTTTCAAAAGCTTTTTTTATTTTACATCCACAAAGCCTTTATTCTGGATTCATTAACATATTTTTAGAAAGTCTATTTCTAAAGGGGAAAATGTTTGCCACCTCTGCAGTGTAGGTATCACTGATGGAATGGATCTTTGAGAAGTTTCCATTACCTATTTTGTGTACATATTTTGTAAAACTTCTGAGGCTGATTTCTTCTTCTTTTGCTTTTCTGCTTGAATAGGCCTTATATAGTAGTATACTGCGGTTTTACAAAAGTATTTTAGAGCATAACAAAACCTTCTGGACTTTAATAACTATACATGACTGATCTGTCCTCTCTAGCAAGGTTAACTGTTTTTCCCAAGGAGTTAAGTGGCATATAAACTATTGTTCACACCATTTGTGCTAACAGTATAGGATGACCTCAAATACTGTAGTGGCCATTCGAAGTACCTGCACAATGCATTTATCAACAAAGGGAAAAGGACCACAGGGGCAGATCTGACTTTAAGTGTATTAGGACTCTATTAGGATAAATGCCTAACCTCACTCCACAGCAAAAAGTAATTACAGAGTCATTGTTTCTATAGTGTTAATATTTTTTATGGTTCTTTAGAAATATGTGCTATTTAGTTCTTGAGTTGACATCTGTACTGTATTATGTTTTATACAAAGCTCCCAGACTAGACTGTAGAGCAATCAAATAGCTCTAAGATCATTTTACTCTTACAGGAAATCAACAACAGATATAAAATATAGATAAAGGAATACTTTAAATTCAGTAGTTAATTTTTGTCCTAAATTATCTAATTAACAGTAGTCTGAACAGCCAGATTTTAGAACTTTATTCTTTCAAAAACTGCATGCTCCATTTAGAGTGTATCATTGCTTCTTATGTATTCACAGATTCTTCTATTTGTGTGTATTTTTATAATGCATCAATTCTGTTTCTATGGGTGCCTTCCTTCCTACTCCTAAATATTCTCACCTTATTCCGGACGAGCATTTTTGCATGTTTTATGAGAAAGAAAGAAGTACTAAAACACTTATGTTTACACACACACACACCCCTCATTAAAAAGTTAAAACAAATGTTAATGGCCCCTCCAGTGAATACCATTGAGCAGCACAAAAATGGAAAAATACATATTTGCATGTTCAGAGCAGGAATGATGTTTAATTTCAGAGTCCCAAATTATTAGCAATTGTCAAAAGAATATGAAAGTTGACTCTTTAAATCAAGCCTGTATCTTCCCCTCAAAGGAATCAGATACATACATTCAGTCTTTATTTCACCCAGATGAGGAAACAGGAACATAACTCAGTAGCTCTGTAAGAAATCTGAGTGCAATTCTTGGACCCATATTTGCTCATTAGGGACCCTAGAAATTTTCGATGTGATAATTCATAATAATTTTATCTACATGTTAGAGTTTTCTGACAGCAAATGATATAGCTTATATTATATTAAACGATATTGATCACTTTACCCAAACATAATACTCCAGTAAGAGTAGGATGTAGGATGTTAAAAAGTAAATTTGTGCCGGGCGCGGTGGCTCAAGCCTGTAATCCCAGCACTTTGGGAGGCCGAGACGGGCGGATCACGAGGTCAGGAGATCGAGACCATCCTGGCTGACACGGTGAAACCCCGTCTCTACTAAAAAAATACAAAAAACTAGCCGGACGAGGTGGCGGACGCCTGTAGTCCCAGCTACTCGGGAGGCTGAGGCAGGAGAATGGCGTGAACCCGGGAGGCAGAGCTTGCAGTGAGCCGAGATCCGGCCACTGCACTCCAGCCTGGGCGACAGAGCGAGACTCCGTCTGAAAAAAAAAAAAAAAGAAAAAAAAGTAAATTTGTATCATATTTACTTGTCATCACAAGGATTTGCTGGCAACTTGTTGGGATGAGAATCAAATGATAGAGCTGTGCTGCGTCTTGGTAGATTATTTTAAAAATAGTATTATTATAAAATGCATAGAAATTTGGAAAAGGAGGATGCAGAAAAGCTACAAAATGAAGCAGAATATATTCTTCCAGGATGTTTAAATTAATTGTAGTTTCTGAATTATTTGGAGATATTTTTTGCTGTGTTTCTGCCTCTTTGCACTTATAAAGTCCTTGAAAGCTTTGCAGTCATTTGAATGGATTAGATAGATATGACTATTAAGATATGATAAACTCCAACAGTCACTTTTAACAAAATAAGCCTCCTTCAACTTTTCTTAGAAGCTGTAAGTCTCTCTTTCATTCAATGCAATTCAACTCATTTGAATATTTTATGACTTGCTTTCTGTATGTCAGCATAGTGTTAAACCATGAGGCTATATATAAACATACATACTAGCTTCTGCTTTCAAGAAGCTCACAGTCTGAAAGGGAAACAAACTTTCTAATAAATAATTATGATATGGTTTGAAAACTAGTAACATAATTGCAAATATAAGGTACAGAAATAGCACTGATATTGTATAGATAAATCTTATTAATCTATAAATTCTGTACATGAAGGGTGCAGGAACAATGCTATAGAAAAGTAATCATCTGATGTGGGTTTTGAAGACTACGTAAGAGTTTACCATATCACCACATAAGGTGAAGAGGGCATTTCAGACAGAGAGAGCAGCATCCACGAGGATGTAGGAGTATAGAATAGCATGCTCTATTTGGGGAACTGCAGATAATTTAGAATCTATGGAATAAAATTGTTAAGGGTAGAGAGAGTGAAGAAATGAGGTTAAGAATAAATACCAGAACCACGTCATGAAGAGTACCTTTTGTCAAGCTAAAGAGCTTACACCTTATCCTGTAATTCATAACCACTGAAAAACTGAAAGAGTGACATGTTTAAATTTGTGTTATTAAGAATTAAAGGCAAAAATAAAATGGAGAAGGAAAAAACTAGAAGCAAGGAAACCGGAGAGGAGAGAGTTGCAGGTCCAGGAAAGAAAGGGTAAAGGCCTGAAACAGTCCCCAGAGAATAGAGATTAGAAAGATTTCTAAGGAGAATGAAAATATACAATGTGACTCCAAACTCGTGACACTGCCTTTCCTCTCTGCTGTATTTCTTCTATTTCTAATTTTTTCAAACTATAGATCTGACATTGATGGGACACAGTTGAAGTATATTGAGATCAGCATGGGATGACCAGATCTGCATCTTAGTAAAGTCAAAGGAGAGAATGTGGCAGGAAATGAAGAGATCTTGTCACTTGTCTCCTGGTACTTTCTCCTAGGTACCCTGCATTCTCACCCATATTGGCCTACTCTCTCATGGCTGTTCAGTTTGAACTACCTGTCTTCCTACTTTTGAAAGGCCTTCCCTTTCTTTACTGCTTGGCATTCTTCTTATCCTCAGAGCCTTGCTTCAAGCATCATCTTCTCTGTGAAGGCTTCCTTGAGGCCCCTGATATCTCTTCAGGCATAACTGGACCTCTGCTCCTTCTCCCAATTTTTAAATGCTCTTTACTGAGTGCATACCTCTTGGAGTGTATAAACATGAAGCATGGCAGTTGCCCCATATATGGCTTACAGATACATAGTAGATGAATAATTAAATTAATAGTAGCAGCATTGCAATTGCAGCATTGCAATCACCCCATATATGGCTAATAGATACATAGTAGATGATTAATTGAATGATTTAAATGGAGTAGTCACAGATTTAGAGCCATAGATAAATGGATTATCATGTTTATTCTTCAGTATGGCCTTTTATTAGATCTTAGACTCCTACTTCTCTTCTTCAGCATCAACTCTATACTGTTTAATGATAGGTCTTGCAAAATTAGTCTCAAGAAATAGTTGAATAACTTGGAAGTCACTTCAGGGAGAACCTGGATGGTTGGTTTGTCATGGTGACAAGGAAGGAAAAAGGTTGATAGAAGAAGTTGTTGTGAATGTCAAAGGAGGGAGGAGTAGGAGTCCACAGTGACTGAACAATTGTTTTCAAACCACTGTGGTGGCCAATGACAATGACAGTTCCTTTCTTTACTCCAGACACTAGAAGACCAGGAAAAAAATACTACCAATGAAGACAAGTTGTAAAGATTATGAGGATTTCTGGGGGAAACCACGTTTCTGGTTATGGAGAAAGTGAAAACATAAACAAATTGATAATGTGAAAATATTTTGAGCACGAAAGTATGGTTTACTGCAGACAAAGAAAAGCTTATGAGTGAGGGTAAGAGACTGTAGTGAGAGAGAAGTTGAAAATGGACAAGAGTGGAAACATGTGCCGGGCAGTGGTGCCTCACACCAGCACTTTGGGAGGCTGATGTGGATCACCTGAGGTCAGAAGCCTGGCCAACATAATGAAGCCTCATCTCTACTAAAAATACAAAAACTAGCCCGGTGTGGTGATCCATGTCTGTAGTCCCAGCTACTAAGACGCCTGAGGCAGGAGAATCGCCTGAATGCAGGAGGCAGAGGTTGCAGTGAGCTGAGATTGCACCACTGCACTCCAGCCTGGACAATAGAGTGAGGCTTTGTCTCAAAAGAAGAAAAAGAAGAAGAAGAGTGGAAACATGAAACTCTGTAGGTTTTTTAAGGTGTGGCAAGTATATTTTTGGGATAGAGGAACATGGAGATTTGGAGGTAGTCCAATGGGTCTTGTATTTAATGGCAGAAATCAGAAATTCTATAATTGAAAGAATGCGTAGAACTAACCAACTCCCATGTTCAAATTAATACTAAGACTGCTAAAATTTACAGCACTGATAGATACTATACTTTAATTACAGAGCTAAGATGTTTCTGAAATGGGGGTTGGACAGGACAGGATGTGTGGAGAACAAAATGAAAGGAAATGGTTTAATTGAATCTTAAAAAAACTTTTCAATTTATATTAATTAACAGATAACTAAAGAACACTCACATAGGATTTAGTTTACTAAAATTTACCTGGATTTTAACTAAAAACATACTGCAAATAGAAATACAATTTGATTTCCCCTCTGTAATTACTATACCTTATGTTTTTAGATCATAAAACATATGATCTGAATTTTGTACCAGAATTTTGTATCAATTGTGGGAAAATTGAAAACCATCTTATAGCAATTTCTCCTCTTACCAATGCCATCGATGGAGTGTTTCAGTGACTCATCATTTCACATTCTCATTTTTCATTTATGTTAAAAGAAAATTAATCTCATTTTCTAGAAGAGTCTTGGTTGCCAGAAATCATGAGCTAAACATGGAATTTATTTTCTACCATCAGGAAGAGAGTTTGCTGTTCCTGTTATTATCTGGACCTTGGATAACTGCTCTGTAACTTTGCTAGTGGCGGTGGAACTGCCCCTAGGGCTGCTGTAGGGTCAGCCCGCTGATGGCCTTTTTCTCCCAGGTGTTATTGATGAATAATAATCCTCAATTCAGTGTGATTAAGGAGCCAGAGCTGAGATTGCTGCATTTTCCCACTTCATTCCTGGAACCCCCATACACTGTGTTAGAAAAAAATCTCACAATGATCATTTTAAAAGGGGGGAAATCTTTTGAATACATTTTTCCTTTTTCCTTAACAATAGAATATAAATGTATTTTTAAAGATCATTTGGAAATGATGTAGGTTGCACAATGCAATATATTATTTTTCTATTCTTTCTTGGTCTAACTTTTTCCCATGTACACATTATTGTTATTGACAGCAGTTCTAAAGCCTTTAAAATAAAAAGAAATTAAACAATGAATCAATAAAGATTAGCTATTTTCTCCAGATTACTAGCTTATCATTCCCATAATTACAATAATGGTTGCTGATGGAAATTCTATTTATGTGAATCATTTTATTCTTGTTATTTACTATTATTAATGTTACCATTATTATCTTCTTACCCTTCAGTTCACAAGATGTATCTTCTCAGTGAATTTTAATTCCAGTATCTTGCTATTATACTGTACATAATCCTATCAAAGACTGTCCTTCATGCAACATTTTCAGTGATATATTATCATAGAGACTGTTAATGAATGAGCTTCATATCTTACTAATACTGTTTTAGATACTATTTTTATTAATTTCCCAAGCTGTAATTCTTCATATGCTACCTGTGTCTGTCTTCTATTAAAGTTGTGTTTTCAATTTTTACATGGAGATTTCAAAGGAAAGCATTAACTTTGTGTCTTTAAAAATACATTTTACTTCACAGATTCTCAGTGATTACATTATCATAATGCCCATGCTTTGTTCTCTTATACTTGTAACAAGTTAATTTTCACAATTTTCCTTTACTTTGGATTCCAATTTTATGTTAACAATCAAAATTAAAACAGTAACACTATGATCTTTCCGACATGCAACCGGGATAAGAAATAACTTGAAAAACAAACCAATTGCACTTTGTCCTTTGACTAAGATCCAGACACTATAGTCAAATAAAGAAAATAATTATGTCGACTTTTGTACATACTATCTCTAAGCATTATTACTTGAAAGTAAATACAGTCATCATACAGAAGGTACTGTGCTCTTTGGAAATAATTTATTTCATTGAAATGCCTTATTTATTTTATTTTAAAGGGATTAAGAAAGTGAGCAACAAGAAAGCCATTTATTTATCTTTGTTATAGTCTTTCTTTCACTGCCATGTGATTCAGACTGCAAGTTGTTCCTACACAAAATAACTCTTGCTGAAATTTTTGTTATTTTTTCTCTTTCCCTCGCACTGGGAATTTTGTAGAATGGTATGGATTTCTTTTCATGTGTTCCTACAGGAAAGGTCAAACAGAGAGAATGTAGATTGAATAAGCTTAGACTGTAGCTACATTCCTTTGTAATTACATTAAAACATTCTGACAGTATAAAATGAGTGGCCAGTATTAAAATGTCCTTAAAACTATACTATGTACAGAACATGTAAATAAGCTTAGATCCCTTTGAAGGAAGATTAAATATACATGTGATATTCTGTAGCTTAGATTAATAGCTAGGGAGAAATGCATTATTATGATAATATAAACTTATAATGTATTTAGCATATAGCTGTAGCTTTCTTCATAAACAAAACACATCCCTGTTACTAGTTTGTATTGATATGCCTCATTAATCTTTTCAGTACATCTATTTGTTTTGCTATACATCTCCACATTTACACACACATGTAAAATGCACATATACTAAGCTAACTGGACTAGTAGCCATTAGGAAGAATAAGAGCTGATTGGAGAAAGACAAAAGAAAAAGAACAAAAGAAAGATAAAAGATAAAGAGAACGCAGGAAGAAAGGAAGGAAGGAAGGAGGGAAGGAAAGAAGAAAGGAAGATTTTGTTAAATCTAAACACTGTAAAATCAATCCTGGTCTGCTTGTCTTCAAGTACTAGAAAAGTTGTAATTATAAAACTGCGCCCCTCATATACACAACACCGTTAACACAATCTTTTGTCCAAGATGTTGGTGGTTTTGATATTGTGTCAGTGGAATTAGAAATATTTAACATCTCTACTTCTACAACTGTAGTGATGCTAAGAAAAAGATAGTTAACGTTTAGTAATGTATGTGATATTCCCGGTATTATTTTGATCATTTTGTAGGTATTATTATTTCATTTAATCTTCAAAACTACCTTACATGATAAGTACTTTTATAACTTTACAAAAGGTCACACAGTTACTGTGTTTGAGAGTCTGATAGTGATAATTTGGCGCAAGAGTCAAACTGAGCCACAATAGTAAGCTGATCTCTTATATTATATCCTATAACCGGTTGAGGCAAATTCTGCCCAAAGCTCTGTTTTTTGATTGTTTGTTTGTTTTTGTTTTTAAATAAAGCTCCTCTATGTGTAAAAAAAAAAAAAAAAAAAAAAAAAGCCAAAACATAAATCTCTAAGCTATGCGACACGTTTTTGCAATCTGTAATTCAAGTTTTAGGGGTTTGAAGCTCCATTTTCCCTAATACAAATTCTCATCTTTACTGGAAAGTTGGTGATTCAAATGTGGTTGTTTTTCATACCCTTTTTTGAAGGCTCATATAGACTTTTATTTTTTTTTTTTTTTTATTTTTTTTATAGTACACCATACACATATCTCATTTTTATTTGACAATTAAAATAAGTTAATTCATTGATAATAATAACAAAATTGAGTATAGTAGCTCAGTCATTCACTCCTTGTACTTTTTGACTCTATCTCCTTCAGGGAGGACAAATTCTGCACTGTTCTTGGCTGTGAGATCAATAGCACTCCACTGCAGGGAAGACCTATGAGTGTACATGTCTGTCCACACCTGGAGTTTACTCTTTTTTTTTTTTTTTTTTTTTTTATTATTATTATACTTTAAGTTCTAGGGTACATGTGCATAACATGCAGGTTTGTTACATATGTATACTTGTGCCATGTTGCTGTGCTGCACTCATCATATAGACTTTTAAAACTTTTCTAAAGCATGAAAACAACTTTGCTAATATAAAGCTAAACAAGAACTTCTAGCAATATTAAATATAAGATTATTAAAACATAAAGAACATAAATGTTTCATCCTTGGCAAATGATGTTTGGAAAATAGGTTGGCAGTATTTTTACTAATTATAGTTATGTCATAAACAGGGTAGATTTATATTTTGCATTCATTACCAGTGATAATCTGTTATATAGTACAGTTTATTGGGATATCTCATATTTCTTAATTTTTTGAGGCGGAGTCCCACTCTGTCACCCAGGCTGGAGTGCAGTGATGCGATCTCGGCTCACTACAACCCCTGCCTCCTGGATTCAAGTGATTCTCCTGCCTCAGCCTCCCAAGTAGCTGATTACAGCCGCCAACCACCATGCCCAGCTATTTTTTTTTTTTTTTTTTTGTATTTTTAGTAGATATGGGGTTTCACCATGCTGGCCAGGCTGGTCTCGAACTCCTGACCTCAGGTGATCCACCTGCCTCGGCCTTCCAAAGTGCTAGGGTTACAGGCGTGAGCCACCGTGCCCGGCCATGTTTTTTTGTTTTTTTTTTGTTTGTTTGTTTGTTTTAATTTAAATAGCTTCTGGGGTAAAAGTAGTTTTTGATTACATGGATGAATTGTATAGTGGTGAAGTAGGAGATTTTAGTTCACTCCTCACCCAAGTAGTGTAGAGTGTATCCAACATGCACTTTTTTGTTTTTTTTTTAATTCATCACTCCCTTCCACCCTTCGCCTTCTGGATCTCCAAATTCCATTACATCACTCTATATGCCTTTGTGAACCTGTATCTTGTATTTCAAGTGTCAAAGACAGTACCTGGAAATGGGTAGTCAATCTACAAATATTACTTATATAAACCAGTTAGAACTGTAATGGTAATGAGACGATGAATTAGATTTTTTTAAAAATTATTTTATTTTTAACACATATTGTCAACATTGATAAAAATGTCATCATTAACAGGAATTTATTTTTTTTTTAATTCAGGGAAACTTCCTCTGTATCAGAATCTTGGGATACATGGTACACTGAAATGGGCAATAGATGAGCTTTATAAACGACAGTGTGATCAGGGTTTAGGAAAAACAAGGGCTATTGCAGTACCTACCTTGAGCTAGTAACCTCAGGATCCCTTATCAATTCAAGGATTTTAAGGAAAAGAAAAATGAAAAGCTCCTGAGCCATGAGTGACTGCTTCATCAAGAGTTATTTAACAGGAGTGAGGACACTTGGTAAAGGGACACAGCCAGCCACAGCCATCATTGGGGAGAGAGTTGGGGGGAAGTATCCCAACCTCATTCTCCTTTTTCTCCAATCTCCTGTCCATGCTTTGCATTGGCTGAACAGAAGTAAAAGCTGGAGGATAAGAGAGCTTACTCAAACAGTACATACTCAGCATACTCTATAACCAGTAAGACAGAGTTAGACAGAAAGGTGGGAAGGAAGACCCAGGGAGGCAAACAACAGAACATGCAGAATCCAGATTTCATTTTCCACATTTCCTATCCTTACTTTCTCATCCTTAGATTTGGAGTATTTTGCAATTATAAATAGTGCAATAGGCCGGGCGCGGTGGCTCAAGCCTGTAATCCCAGCACTTTGGGAGGCCGAGGTGGGTGGATCACGAGGTCAGGAGATCGAGACTATCCTGGCTAACATGGTGAAACCCCGTCTCTACTAAAATACAAAAAAAAAAAAAAAAAAAAAACTAGCGGGCGTGGTGGCAGGAAGCCTGTAGTCTCAGCTGGGAGGCTGGCGGGAGAATGGCGTGAACCGGGGCCGAGGAGCTGCAGTGAGCGAGATCCGCCCTGCACTCCAGCCTGGAGCTGGCAGAGACTCCGTCTCAGCATCTAAACCATCATCAAATAAATAAATAAATAAAGGGAGTGCAGCCACTTCAAATGCACATTTCCTCTGCTTGGATTGTTATCTGAAATTAATTGTTGCTGGTGAGGCTAGTGAATGAGTGTAAGATAATCAATATGCTGGCTTTACTCCACATCACTAAATCATTTTCTAAGAGTTTAACCAATATTTCCTGCCACCTATGATAAATAACCATGCCCATTTATTCTTTTTATCAGTATTATTTACATTTTTTCATTTAATAAATAATCCATTTGCATGTTTGCTCTGTTCTTACAACCTCTGTGAATTTACAAACTCCTTGTCAATAACAGAGGAATGCCATAATACTCATCTTCAATAAATCCAGCAAATGCAAGAACTGAAAATAACCAAAGAAAATGGTGCCTAATTTTTTATGTAATTTAGCAACAAATGTTTTAATCTAGCAGTGGTAGTTATGTTAACCTCTTACATGGATTATCTCATTTATATTTATTGTTTTTGTTATTGAGAATTTTCTCTTCATGTTACTTGTCCATTTATAATTGAAAAACAGTTATTATCTTGCTAATTTGTATAATCTGCTTGTATACAGAGATAATTATGGTTCGACTGTTTCATATTTACCAAAAATATGACTTAATGCATTTCTCTCAATTTATTAACTGACCATTTAAATTTAAATATAGGAAGAGGTGTCTCATATATATATGTAATATATATTATATAATAATATGTATATGATTATTATATATTATTTTATATATTAATATATATATTATAATATGTATATTATTATATTATATTATATACATATATATTATACATATATTTGCTTTTCAAAACATAGAATGTAAATTATTAGATACTATATTTGTTGAACTTCAAGAAAGTCAAATTTAATAGCCACATCCTCTAAAATGCTTCCTCTCTCCTTGATACATAAATGTGTTCTAAACACCTTTAAACTCTTCCATCACTTTAATTTTATCTCTTCTATGGTCTTCATGTGTTTTATAGAATTTTAATTATTTTTCTTTGTATATAATTGATACTATGTACTTAATAAATTCCCAAAAGGCAGTGGAAATTTTTGTGTTTTTCTTTTCTCATTCTACATAAAACAGCATTTAGAGATAGGCATTAAATCACCTGCATTGTGGATAAATGTTTTTATTCAGAAAATTCTATAGATTTATGCTTTGACTTCTTAAATTAATATAAAGCACAACATGTGTGATAAAACGTCTTTCTACTCCTAAAGGTACACTTATTTACCTACTCCAAGTCTCAACTATTCATTTGGAAACACTAAAAATAGTTTATATGGGTGTTGTATGATAGAAAGCTAATGCTAACAGAATAAATATAAGGTTTTTTGCAAAATATCTTGAATATTGAGTTGACAACAAATACAGTATCATTTAAAATTTTTTAAATGTTCCAATCATGATTACCTTGAAATAAAATAAAATAATAGCCACCAATTATTATGCACCCTCTGTGTGCCAGACCCAGAGCCAGGTGATCTAAAATATCTATTCATACCAATAAGAACCTGTTCAGACCTAAGCAGAATTCAGGGACAGGCAGTACAAAGAAGAGGGATTTTTCAAAGAATGAAGTCAGTATATTTAGGTAACAGGGAAGAGAGCGAGAGTAATAGCACAAAGTTCAGACAAGATGACTAACACCTTTCAAAAAAAAAAATTAGGTTAATTCCAAAATAATTGTGGTTTTTGTCATTGAAAGTAAAGGCAAAAATTGCAATTACTTTTGCACCAAACTAATAGGTGTAAATTTCATGGGGGAAATATTATCAAATTAATGTTTCTCTAAATTTCACAATTTTTCTACTTGAAGTAGAATTAAATAAATAAAATATAATTAAATATTAATCATAAACAGATGGAAAAATTATATTGTGAAATTACGATGCAGAAGGCAATAGAGCTATCAAAATGATTTTCTTCATTATATATATTATATTATGTATCAGTTATATATAATAGAAAAATATATATGTGTGTGTGTGTATATATATATATATCTCTCTCTCTCAGAGAAATGCCATAATACTTGTCTTCAATAAACCCAGCAAATTCATGAACTGAAAATAACTAAAGAAAATAGTGCCTCATTTTTGATGTAGTTTAGCAATTGAAATGTATTGATCTAGCACAGGTAGTTATGTTAACCTCTTACATGAAATATATATATATATATAAAATAATCTGTTATATCTTAAAATGACCTGATACATATATATGTATAACAGATATTTCAAATTAACACAAGCTAAATGATACAGAAAAAATCTCTTATTATAATAATACATTCAGAAAGTTGAACTGTTGACAATTTCCAGTATAAAATGCCTACCATAAATACATTTTTTTTTTCACAGCTTACTCATGGCATTTAGAGTGCTGTTGTTAAGTTTTTCTAACTGGTTATTTTGTTTAAGAAATCAGAAAGGCTGCTTTAGGCTAACTGGAGGTTATATGTTCACAATAAATCTAGACATGAAAATCAATAGAAACATTTAAACCTGTGATGTTGCAGAAGTGCCTCTCAAAAAAGATCAAATGCTAAGAACTGAATCTCATATCCACGATTGCACATTATCACCAGAAGTGAAGGCTTGTTGACACTATTCTGTTTCTATTTCAAGGCAGCTGCAATACAGTTTGGAAAACATGACACTATTTAAAGGATCTTCAGGCATATTAGTGAGGTCTTATAGACTGTGTGAGAAGCATCAGTGCTCCAGGGACAGGCTTCCTTATTCACTGAGGACATCATCACCAGGGTTAGTCCTTGAACCCACTGCACATGCAGAGAGAACTAGAGGTAAAGAAGTTATAGTGACAGAAAGATGCACTTTTCATGTTAGGAAGGAAGCGAGGCATTCAATCAGAAGGGATGGAGTAGGAATATACAGATGTGATCAATGAAAAAAAAGGGAGAAATCCATGGATTTATTAGAGAGATGAATGTGTGTTTTGCAAAAACTGTTCTCCATCCTCTCAGTTGTCTCTTGTCCTGTGATAATATTCATGTCTTTGAAAGTTCTACACCCATCTGAATAGCCCTGTCTTTTTCTAGCAGATTCATATTGCTGTAATATTTCCATTTCCTTTCAGTGAGTTTTTCTTTCGCCTGTCCCCAATACATTTCATGTTTATTTTCAGTTTTCCCGGATCTTACAGAACACTCCAAATAGTAACAGCAGTCATATCAACTCTCTAGAGCTACGGAACTTTACCCCAAAGGAATTGGTCTTTGAGAAATCTGTGTCTTTGGGAAATTGTGAGGTTATAAACTACATTTTACTCCTATAAGAAATAATAAGACTTCATGCTCTGTAAACTACAGTTATATACAAATGTGTATACATTCACATTCACACGTACATTTCAATAGAAAGCAATTCATCATGCTAGCCATTCTTAGTGAAAGGTGATTCTGGTAAGGATAGCAGGAAACAAAACTTAGTATTTAATGATGTACCATTGGTGGGAGTGTAAATTAGTTCAAACATTGTGGAAGACAGTGTGGTGATTCCTCAAGGATCTAAAACCAGAAATACCATTTGACCCAGCTATCCCATTACTGGGTATATACCAAAGGATTATAAATCATTCTGCTATAAAGATACATGCACACGTATGTTTATTGTAGCACTATTAACAATAGCAAAGACTTGGAACCAACCCAAATGTCCATCAATGATATACTGGATAAAGAAAAGGTGGCACATATATAGCATAGAATACTATGCAGCCATAAAAAAGGATGAGTTCATGTCCTTTTCAGGAACATGGATAGAGCTGGAAACCATCATTCTCAGCAAAGTAACACAGGAACAGAAAACCGAGCACTGCATGTTCTCACTCATAAGTGGGAGTTGAACAATGAGAACACATGGACACAGGGAGGAGAACATCATACACAGGGGTCTGTCAGGGGGTGGGGGCAAAGGAAGGGATAGCATTAGGAGAAATACCTGAGATAGATGATGGGTTGATGGGTGCAGCAAACCACCATGACACATGTATACCTATGTAACAAACCTGCACGTTCTGCACATGTATCCCAGATCTTAAGTATAATAAAAATAAATAAATAAATATGTACCTAATGCGAGAGTTGTGAGGGGTTTTCATGTTTGTAAAATGCAAAAATTTAAGATAATGTAAAAATTATGAAATAATACAAAGAAAGTCAGAAATAATACTATAAAGAAAAAATTCAATATTTTCAAAGGATGACATTTTATACCCTATAGATCATTTCTTTCTCTTAAGAAGATTTAGCATTCTTAGTTATATTTTTCAGAAGATAAAAATGAATTTCAGATATATTGATAAGCTGCTATTCTTTGTACTATGTTACATAGTCCATCAAAATAATAATCAGTTATAGCCAATAAATTAAAATACTAGTCTTGGACTACAGTGTTTTTCTTAACAAATTTTATCAGATTCAGGAGGAGTTTTAAAAGTTGTTATATCATTGGAATGACATTGAAGATTTTACATTATGATAAACAAGCAGACCATTCAAAAATATGTAACTTAAAGATTTCTTTATGTATTAAAGTTGAAATTTGTACAAATACTGGTACAAAAGCTTGAAAATATTTTATAGATTCACAAAGTAACTAATGATTTGTTTTTGTAAAAAATGGAGGAAGCACTTGCCAGAGCAATCAGGCAAAGGAAAGAAATAAAAAGTATCCAAATAGAAAATTAAGAAGCCAAACTATCTCTCTTTGCTGGTGATATGATTCTATACCTTGAAAGCACTAAAGACTCCACTGAAAGGTTACTAGAACTGATAAATGATTTTAGTAAGATTTCAGAGTACAAAATCAGTGTACAGAAATCAGTAGCATTTTTATATACCAGTAATGTCTAGGCTGATAGACGAATCAAGAACACAGTTCCACTTATAACAGCCACAAAGAAAATAAAGCACATAGGAATATAATTAGCCAAGGAGTTGAAAGATATCTACAAGGAGCACTACAAAACACTGCTGAAAGAAATCAGAGATGGCACAACTAAATGGCAAATCTTTCCATACTCATGGACTGGAAAAATCAATATCATTAACATGGCCCTACTACCCAAAGCAATTTGCAGATTCAACACTATTCATATCAAATTACCAAAATAATTCTTGAAATAATTAGGAAAAACTGTTCTAAAATCCATATGGAACCAAAAACCATAAAAGAGACTGAATACCCAAGGCAATCCTAAGCAAAAAGAACAAAGCCAGAGGCATCACATTACCTGACTTCAAACTATGCTATAAGGCTACAGTAACCAAAATATCATGGTACTAGTACAAACACAGACACACAGACCTATGGAACAGAATGGAGAGCTCAGAAATAAAGCTCCACAGCTGCGGTCATCTGATCTTCAGCAAAATCACCAAAAATAAGCAATGAGGAAAGGACTCCCTATTCAATAAATGGTGCTGGATTAACTGGCTACCCATATATATAAGAATAAAACTGAACTCCTACCTTTCATCATATACAAAAGTTAGCTAAAGATGGATTAAAGATTTATAAAACCTCAAGTTATAAGAATCTAGAAGATAACCTGGGGAATACCTTTCTTGATATCAGCCTTGGCAAGTAAATTTTGGCTAAGTCCACAAGAGTAATTTCAACAAAAACAAAAATTGGCAAGTGGGACCCAATTAAACTAAGGAGCCTCTGCACAGCAAAAGAAACTATCAATAAACTGACAACCTAGAGAATGTGAGAAAATATCCCCAAACTAGGTACCTGACAAAGGCCTAATATGCCCAGAATCTATAAGAAACTTAAAAAAATCAACAAGCAAAAAACAAATAACCCTATTAAAAAATGGACCAAGGACATGAACAGACAGTTCTCAAAAGAGGACATACAGGTGACCAACAAATATTTAAAAATGCTTATCATCACTAATCATCAGAGAAATGTGAATAAAAAGCAAAATAAAATACCATCTCACACCAGTCAGAATAGCTGTTATTAAAAAGTCAAAAACACAACAGATGCTGGCAAGGCTGTGGAGAAATGGGAATGCTTATACACTATTGGTGAGAATGTAAATTAGTTCATCCACTGTGGAAAGCAGTTTGGAGTTTTCTCAAAGAACTTAAAACAGAGCTACCAAACAAATTTACAAGAAAAAACCAACCCCATCAAAAAGTGGGCAAAGGATATGAAAAGATACTTCTCAAAAGAAGACATTTATGCAATCAACAGACACAGGGAAAAAATGATCATCATCACTGGCCATCAGAGAAATGCAAATCAAAACCACAATGAGATACCATCTCACACGAGTTAGAATGGCAATCATTAAAAAGTCAGGGAACAACAGGTGCTGGAGAGGATGTGGAGAAATAGGAACACTTTTACACTGTTGGTGGGACTGTAAACTAGTTCAACCATTGTGGAAGACAGTGTGGTGATTCCTTAAGGGTCTAGAACTAGAAATACCATTTGACCCAGCCATCTCATTACTGGGTATATACCCAAAGGATTATAAATCATGCCGCTATAAAGTCACATGCACATGTATGTTTATTGCGGCACTATTCACAATAGCAAAGTCTTGGAACCAACCCAAATATCCATCAATGATATACTGGAATAAGAAAATGTGGCACATATACACCATGGAATACTATGCAGCCATAAAAAAGGATGAGTTCATGTCCTTTGTAGGGACATGGATGAAGCTGGAAACCATCATTCTCAGCAAACTATCATAAGGACAAAAAAACCAAACACCGCATGTTCTCACTCACAGGTGGGAATTGAATAATGAGAACACTTGGACACAGGAAAGGGAACATCACACACCAGGGCCTGTCATAGGGTGGGGGTAGTGGGGAGGGATAGCATTAGGAGATATACCTAATGTAAATGACAAGTTAATGGGTGCAGCACACCAACATGGCTGCACATATGTACATATGTACATATGTAACATGTTGTGCACCTGTACCCTAGAACTTAAAGTAAAATTAAAAAAAAATAAAATAAAAAACAGAGCTACCATTTGAACTAGCAATCCTATTACTATGTATATAACCAAAGGAAAATAGATCATTATATCAAAAAGACACATGTTCATAGGCATCACTATTCACAATAGCAAAGACATAGACACAGCCTATATGCCCATCAATGCTGGACTGGATAAAGATAATGTGGTACACATATATCATGTAATACTATGAATCTGTAAAAAGAATGAAATCATATCCTTCACAGCAACATGGTTGGAACTGGAGGCCATTAAGGCCATAACCATAAGTAAATTAACAAAATAACAAAATCAAATACCATATGCTCACACTCATAAGTGGGAGTTAAACACTGAGCACACATGGAGGTAGATATGCCAACAATAGACACTGGGGATTACTAGAAGGGGGCAGGGAGGGGATGCTGGGATGAAAAAATTACCTATTGTTTACTTTACTCACTAGCTGGGTACAATATACCCATGTAACAAAACTATGCATATACCCCTTGTATCTAAAATAAGTGTTGAAATTGTTTTAAAAAACATGGATACCTAAGAATAAGGTTAAAGTCAGCCATTCATATTACTTACAACATTATTTTGCATGTCTTAGAGAAAACTTAGAGGGAAACACAACCAAGAATTAATAAAATTGTGTGAAGGCAAACCTTCTATACAGTTGAACAATCTGAAGTGTTTTCATTACTTTGAAGTGATGACAACAACAAAAATATTTCACACTGACCATTTCATTGGCTAAAATCATCAATAAAAAAATCACAGGAAATTTATTTTTGAAAATTGACACAATTTTAAAAAATAAAATAAAATTTGTTTTACCAAATTTATTGGGTCGGTGCAAAAGTAACTGCAAAAACCACAAACACTTTTGCAACAACCTAAAATGAAAATACTTTCTATTTGTATGTGTTATGATTTTCTTTTCCAACAAGATAGGAGAAAGTAAAGAACATAAGTTCAATAACATGAAAAGAGATTCTATAACTACTTGCTGAATTGAATTTAATTAAGGATTATTTTTTCCCTTGTGGACAAATCCTTGTATTTTTCTTCAGAACAGAGTTTTAAGTTAAATGACTTGGGGTGGGAGCAGGACAGATAAAATTAAATAAATAGTTATATTTTAGTATTATAATTATTATTTAACTTTTAATTTTTTTTTACCAATGTTTAAGAGATTCAGAATATGACTGCCACCTGTCACTGGATAATTATTTGAAGACAAACAATTTCACATAGTAAAACATCATGATTCTGATTGGTTCTGATTTTTGCAATAAGAATATTAAATTGTTTTCTAATCCTACCTAATTAGTATTTTGCCATTCATTACCATAATATTGAAAGGCATATTCTTATAAATCTGTTGGTTACACATAAAGCAAAAGTTCTCATCTAAGTGGTAGTTATCCTAAGTAATTAGAATATCCATCTTCTTTCTATTTTGGACAAGAAAACAGCTAAGTCTTCAAGACAGAAAGCTAACTCAGCCGTTTCTTCACTGGCCCAAGTTTAATGCAGTGTGAAAATGGCATTTTATATTATGGCTGAACTCCTGCTTTTTCACTGATGACTTCATGATTCTTTTTCAAAATTTTAAAGCTAAAATAATTTTTTAAAATCATAGATTTTGACGGGGCCAAAGTGTAACATTCTGAAGCTGGAGAAGCTCAAGGAATCTCATGGTTAAATTTTAGTTCTGCAAGTGTATAAAGATAGAAGCTAGGTGGAGTAAATACTGGCATACTCCTCCTCTAAATTCAAGACCCATACTTTTTCCAGAATGCCATATAACCCACTTAACTAACAGGAAGTACGGATGAGGATGCAAAAGATATTAAAAGACTGAAAGCAGGATTTATGGGAAACTAGTCTGGGTGCCCAACTGGTCATTAAAATTCAAAGTTGGGTAAATTTTGCATGACTTAGGATCATGGCAAAAAAAAAGAAAAAAATATTATGTTATCACATTTTCATCTCCCATTTTGCTTTTTGTTTCATTGTTAAATAAATATAAAGTAAATAAACACATGTAAAAATCAATAAACATTGGCCATTTGAAAAAACTCGAAAACATGACATTTTCAAAGATGAATTCATAGAAATTGGAAATTAATGGTGAGCTATTCACTTATTCATCCCTAAGGGTGACTCTTTTCAGTTTGACTGAGGAAAAGAGGTTCAGGTTTCTTTTATATAATATAAATAACATTGGAGTAAGATTGCACTTGTCATAGATGAAAATATCATATTTATGTCTTCTTATAATCCATTCATTGCTTTATGGACCCAAAGTCCTCCAGGGAGTGTCACAAATCCACATAATGTTCCTGAGTGTTACGTTTTGCATTTGGATCTATGATTTAGCTGACAGATTTGAATAAACACTTGGAGTCAGGGAACTCTGATAACTGCACATGTGTGGAGCCCAAAGAGTGCATATTCCTCTAAGGTCATATTGGCTTTTCCCTAAAATCTTCTATGAGTTCTTTTTTGCCGATGTTAAAATTGTCTTTTATTGATAAAAAGACGTCTATTTTAAAAATTTATATTGTGTTGAATTTTGTTCTTTTATTAATCACGTTTTACTAAATTCATTAAAATGAAAATATTATAACTTTCATAAAGAAACAAAACCATTGAATGCTACAATTTTGAGACATACTCTTTAACAACAATGAAAATAAAATTCCATTATTTGTCCCTTTGCTTTGGAGAGCAACGTTAGGCATTATCCCATGCATGACACTGTCTCAAATGTCAGCTTTAGACATTTAAAAATATTGGAATATTTCATTGGACAATTATAGAAAAAAATGATGAAGACATCTTTGCATATATATTTCTGTTTAATATTTAATTATTTTTTTAACAATCTCTGCCCCATCAAAAACAAACTCTCCTATGACCCACAAATTATTTAAATAACTTGTTTCTTTCTGCACCTCCCTTCACTTTTTGGGCTCCACTGAACTCTGATCTTTCTTTAAGGCCATTCCCTCTCTTGTACTGCATCTCAAAATGTTGACTACTTCTTGGCTCCTATCCAACATGTTACAAAGATAGGATACTGTTGGCATTCGTCCACCATTTTAAAATCTTTCCTTTGAAGTAAATGACATATAACCAGCTCGCCTTTCTATACTTTTTAAAACCACTATATTCTACTAACTTCCTGGTCACTTCTTCACCTCTATCAGGTATTTTGAAACCTGTCTTACTATTTACCAGCTGTAAGTATCCATCCTATTATCCATGTAGAAAATGTTGCTAATATTTCAAAGGCCCCACCAGTCATATGAGCTGGAGTGAGATTTAGGTTCAGAAGGGAGTCACATGAGGATGGACAAGCACTCAAAGTCCACCTTGCAGCAAGAATGGCGCCAGAACTATTTGGCTTTACCAGCCAGTGGTGGTTGTGCATCAGTCATAAGCAGCAAGACTCAGGCAGTAGTTGAGTTTGTAGCAAAGTCAAATATTTGGCTCCTTTAAGACAAGCTGTAGAATCTACTGCTCAGTGACATTTATGATGAAAAGTTTTCAAAGCATGCTCCTTCAAAGCGTGCTCCTGGAAACTAGGTCTTGAACTTTGTTCTGGAATCTTGTTCTTTTCCCAACAAACCTGTGAGCTCCTGATATCTACTTACTAAGCCTCTTCTCTGGTGAAACAGCCAGAATCTGCTTGCTTTGCTTGAAATGAAGAAGTCTGAGTAAAATCAAGTCAGCCTCGTTCCAAAACTTTCTTTAGCAATTCTCTGTGGCCTAGGAGCAGAAAAAGAGAAAGCAGTTGATTAAGGTGATTTACATAAATTCAATATGTTAATGACTCATTCTTATCTAGTTAGTAAAGCAATGCTAAATAAATCCACCTGACAAAATATCCTAGCAACAATTTTATATATTTTTAACTAATAAAATAACCTTACAGTAAATGCAGTTTAGGAGAAAAATATGCTCACCTTTAAGCTAATCACCATAACGTGGTATTCCACTGGTTTCTGTCTTTCATTTGATCTTTAACCTTATATATTATATTTTATATTATAATGGTCATAGAATATAGTATTTTATTTTCTGCCTGTGTACTATGCAAGGTCCAGGAGAAAATAAATGGCACACTCAAATTAGATAATTCAAGAACAGTTTAATACAGGGACAATTTATAAAGATGTGGGCTAGATATAAGGAAACCAAAGGTATAGGGATCCTTGTACAGGATCCCAGGGATCCCAGGGCTGGTAACAGGGTGCTGCTCTCAACTCAAGGACAAAGAGGCCAGGGATGAGAATGTTTACTCAATCCAGATACGGAGAGTGTACTCTGTAGAGGTCTGGGTGACAGAAATCGTCACTTTGGACTGAGGAGCCCATACAGCTTTCAGTGATCATGCAAAGAGGCACTTGGGAGAATAAATACCAATGCCCTACTCTCCTTCTTTCTGATATCCTGCCAATGCTTCTCATTGCCATGAGAAAAATAACTGGCTGATAAAGGTCCAAGCAGGTCAGCCTCCAGTGACATGGAGCAGGGTGGATCTGGAAGGCAAAAGGAATATATGTATCCAGCAACACCTATTTGTATAATATTTTATTACGATGGCATGTCATTGTGAAATTAGTTACCCTTCCATTGTAAAACTTTTTAATTTTTCCTCTTAAAAAGAAATGAGCAACATTTTTATGAATATCTTGTTATACAATACTGTTTTTACCTGAATAATTCATAAGAAATGACACTCAAAATTATATGATTGTTTCTCAGGAAAAGGATAGTTTCATGTGAGAAATACCTATTGTTTTAATTTGGGAAAACTGGCTAGCCATATGCAGAAAATTGAAACTGGGCCCCTTCCTTACACCTTATACAAAAATTAACTCAAGATAAATTAAAGACTTAAATGTAAGACCTAAAACCTTAGAAACCCTAGAAGAAAACCTAGGCAATGCCATTCAGGACAAACACCAAAAACAATGGCAACAAAAGCCAAAATTGACAAATGGGATCTAATTAAACTAAAGAGCTTCTGCACAGCAAAAGATACTATTATCAGAGTGAACAGGCAACCTACAGAATGGGAGAAAATTTTTACAATCTACTCATCTGACAAGGGGCTAATATCCAGAATCTACAAAGAACTTAAACAAATTTACAAGAATAAAACAACCCCATCAAAAAGTGGGTGAAGGATATGAATAGACACTTCTCAAAAGAAGACATTTATGTGGCCAACAAACATATGAAAAAAAAGCTTATCATCATTAGAGAAATGCAAATCAAAACCACAATGAGATACCATCTCATGCCAGTTAGAATAGTGATCATTAAAAAGTCAGGAAACAACAGATGCTGGAGATGTGGAGAAACAATTTGTATTTCTATATCATTTTTAGAGTATTTGAACTGTAATTCATTAAAAATTATGTTAAATTTGTATACAGTAAAATGTTTTCAGAGTTCTTAGAATATATTTGTCATATAGGAATCACACATAATTCAAGAGAGTTTAAAGAAAAGATATTTGTTTTAGGAGATAAAGAAACTCAGGCTCATTAAGGTTCATGGTTTGCCCTCAAGCCATGTGGCCAGAAGTTACTAATGCTTAGGCTACATGCTAAGCTACTGCAAGAGAACTTTACTTAAAACAAAGCTCCACTTGTTCAAAATCTACTTGACTTCATCCTCTATACAGCAGAAAGGTGGAGTAACTTCCATTTAACAGCTGTGACCAGATGTTGCATATATCACATTTGCTTATCTACTCTTCATGTTCTGTTGGCCAGATTTTAGTCACAGGCTTTCACCTACATTCAAGGATGGCTGGGAAATGTAGTTTCTACCTGATCATTCATGTTCTACCAGTAAAGATTCTATTAAGGAGGAGAGTAGAATGGATATTGAAGACAATTAGCAGGCAATTCTAGGGTGCCTCCCTCTGACCATCCACATATCAATATATACCTGTGTTGTACACATACAACATTCTCATTCCTTCCAAACGGAAGAGCATCTAGAGTTAAAACCAACAAAAAGTCTGTGTATCACAATGAAATATGGTACTCCCCAGTGCAGGAAGTGACTACCTATTGTCCTGTGACTTTTAAACTAAAAGGCACATGCCCTCCACATGCTCAATCTACATATAATGGTGCAGTAGGAATAATATAACTAAAAATTCTAAAGAGGGAAGAAGGTAAAACACACATGTCATTAAATCCTGATGATTGTAAATTCTGAAGACATCATGCTGTGAAAGTTCTTTTGTTAGCCCAGCTGTTTGCTCTGGGTTTTGGAAATGATTCCTTTGTCCAGCGTTCTCTGCAATTCTGTCTTTATCCTCTTGTAAAATTTACTCTGTGGCCACAAATGAAAATGGAGTTGAAGAATACGTCCTAGCAGTCTTACACTGCTTGCATAGACTTTGGGAAACAAAGATTAATTTAGAGGTTCTGTACCACAGGCTTTTGCTGGCCAGACTATGGTGAGCAATGTTTCCTTTTCACCACTTTGCTTCCTGTCAGCTCCATGTGAAGAAACCAAAGTGAAAGAATCTTCTCTGGTTATAGATTCTATAACTTCAAACTTTCATTTATATACTAGTTCCTAGGCTCAGAATATTCCCCACCCATCTCAATTTAATGGCAGTTCCCTTGAGACCATCTGTAACATTAGCCGAATGAGAGGACAATATTAAACTGACTTCAAATGCTGGGTTGCTCCAATTTTTTGCTGAAGGAAATTTAATATGGCAATCTCTAGAAAGGCTCTCAGCCACCATGCTCTCTTCTGCTGTTTGGGCTTCAGATATATTTGGAATTTGGCTTTTTTAACTTTTTAAGTTTTCAAATTTCTGAATTTCTGAATAAACTATATATATATAGTCTGTGAGTATACATTACATATATATATGTAATATAAGAGGTTTGCTTTGGTTACAATTTTAACATTGATTTGTTGTGTAAGAGATATTAAATTTCTTTTGTTAGGCTAATTTGACACTTCCACTTCCCCTTTTCTCTAGTATTCTTTGACAAGCAAATTACCCACAAAGCTGGCCAGCTAGAAGAGGAAGCGAAAATGAAACTTTCAACTAGTCTCCTCTCTCAAACCAAAATGGCCTATTTCTAATTCAGACAAAACCGTGACTTTGAAAGACCATTGCTGCAGGCTTCTTATTAACCCCTGACTCTGATTTTATGATTAAAACAAACAAATTTTATGATACAAAAACAAAAGCAAAAAACAGAAAAAAAAAAAATCCCTGCAAGAAAATATCGTCTCTTCATATAAAAAGATCAGTGCCTGTTGTGATTAATAGGACAGAGAGTGCTCCATTAGAAAGGAGTTCTTCCCTTCCATCTCTGCTTCAATCTGGCTATTGATTGACTAAGTCTCTTTCCTAGTAACTTACTAAAAAGAGAAAGAATCTGCTAAAAATACACAGACATTTTAACTTTTTTTTTTTCTAACCACGTACCCTAGAGCTTCAATTCTAATAAAGATGTGTTCTACCTCTAAAATTATCATAGTTAACTGTTTTATTAGATTTTGCCCCAATATAACAAGAACCACCAGCTTTTTAGCCTGCAATATAGGTCCCTTGCCTCCCACCACCTGAAGGCAAAGCCAGTAACACATTTTGGAGTTTATTATGGCATTACTCCACTTTTAGATGCCAATTTTCAAGTTAGGATACGAGCTACTTCTAAAAAAGATACAGCAAAATACCCAATTTCAATAGAAGGACTTTTTTTTTTTTTTTTTTGGTTCTCGTTTTGCTGTTCAGAGGAACTTGATCCAGGGCAGATAGGTTGACCATGCCATTCTCAGTGAAAGATTCTGATACATGGATTCAAGTGAGCTGTTCCACTTAGATCTATTTTTTTTTTCCACAGTAGCAGAAAACAGTACAAAACAAAACAAAAAACAAGGGACATGGAAAGTAAGTACTTTCCTATGGAAAGATGTGACTTCAATTGCAAAGTTCACTTCAGCTTACGTTATTTTGGCAAGAAGTTAGTCACATTGCCACCCTTAACTACAAAAGAGAAAGAGAAATGTAGTTTGGCCAGGCAGCCTCCAGGTAGGAGGTTTTAGCACTGAGGAAGAAGGAAATGGCTACTGGAGGAAAATCAGAAGGTGCTGTATTCCTCTCCACTGTTCTTTTCACTAAATTGACCTTGAGAAATAGCCGGGCTTTTTGGAAATATAAATGATGAGAGAATCGAGTGCCAAGGTTGAATTTAAAAAAGTAGTTTCTAGGGGGTAGGGTGTGAGAAGATATTTATTTCCAAATTTTCCCTCAGGTCAAAACAGCTGAGAACCAAGATACTGAATTATAGATCTGGAAGAAATTTTCAGACTTCATCTTGCCTTTAGTTTAGACCATATCTAAAACACCCTGGGAAAAATGTTAGCCCAATTTAGCCTTCTTAGATCTCTGAAGGACAGCTCTAGCTTCTTTTTGCAATATTTTCTGCTATTTAATTTTAGAGAAGGGCCGTAAGATCCCATTTACCACTTCTACTGTATATGTCTCTACAGTATAGTATAGTGGTGATAAAAATGTAAACGTACAGTCTTCTGGTTGGGCTCAAATTCAAGGAATTCCAGCTCTGTCGTTTACTAACATAATAACCCTAGAGAAATACTTAATCTTTTCAAATTTCCACTTCTTAATTTATAAAATGGGGCTCATATTTGAACTCACTTGTGGGGGTGTTAAGAGGGTTAAAGAGTTTAAAAATGTATAAAGCATTTGGAGCAGTGGCTGGTAATTTATCAATTCTCAATAAGTAACAACTATTATTATCTCCTTGTATCTTTCTCAGGTCAGGAGATGCTCCCAAAATAAATAATACTGAAACCTTTTTAAAAAACAGATAAATTATATTAATTATGACTGAAATGGATCAGAGAACAAAAACCTACATTATTTTGTATTATTAAAAAGTACATTATAATAATATAAATTAATAGCATACGTATGACAAAGTGGTACATTACTTAAGAATGAAAGCCCAACAAATCTTTTCAAGTACCACCTTAATGGAAGATTTTGCGTTAGACATAAAACTATACTAATTAAAAAATAACTCTCTTGTGTTTGTTAAAGCGCTTTAACAGTCTCTAAAATTACATCTCAGCTCCAACTTTTGGTGTTCTTGTTCTTGTAAACTGTTACAAAATGAAAGTAATAGAACGAAATGTTCTTTTTATTCGGATTATAAAGATAACATACACCCATGCAGAAAAATCAAGAAATAGAGAAAAACATAAGAAAGAAAATAAAAGTTATCCAAAATTCTATCATTATCAAATGACATCTAGTTAACATTTGAGGATTATTTTTCTAGGTAATTCTGGAATTTAAAAGAAAGTAAGTCCTTTCTGGTAATGACAAACAATCCTTTCTACAATAACAATTTTTAAATCTGGACAAAATTATTAAAAATGATTATTTGAAGGTATTGGAAATTACCAAAATGAAATAAAAATCTAAGAATAATTTTCTCTTAAAGATGACTGTTGTATTGGATACGTACTGTGAATTTGAGATTTTTTTTTTTTTTTGGATGCTTCACAAACTATCCCACCTGCTCAAATGAGGTGGTGGAGAACCACAGTCTTAGCAGCTGAAGGTGGCAGATGATAGAGAATAAGGCAACAGATTAGCTGGATATTTCAGAGGAATATCTTGTAAGCAAAATAGCCACAAAAGAGCTGTAATTTAAAAATCTAAATATAAAGTCTGCTTAAAATTTCAGTTGTCTCTAAACCACACACGAGTTTGGGAGAACACAGAAAGTCTGTTAAAAAGCAGGGAGAAACTAAAAGTTCTACCTTTGAAAGGAAAACTAACTGATGGTGTGACTTGAGAGTATGCTCATCTTTAACTGAGTGCATTTTCCAACCCATTTACAACTCTAAGGGCAAAAAGCAAATGCCTTACTGACTTGAGGTGTCAAAGGATAAAACTCAGGGCTAGAAACGACAGTGAGAAATTTACACTTAGTATATGGCCCAGCAAATCACCCAAAAGGCATGGGAACTTATGTGTCTGCAAAGACTTGTAAATAAATTTTCACTGGAACATAATCATAAGAGCTCCAAGTGGAAAGCAACTTAAATGTCCAACAATAAGCAAAACAGAATTTATGTATCTTTTAAAAGCAGTGTCATTCAGAAATGAAAAGGTAAAATATGAATTTATAGAACATCGATGAAGTTCTACAACATTATGCTAAAGGAAAAAAGCCAAGCACAAAGACTGTATGCTGGATGATTCCATTTATTGAAATTCTAGAAAAGGAAAAACTACACAACCAAAATGTGGATCAGTAGGAACCTGGGCCTAGGGTAGGAGAGGAGATCAACTTCAAGTGACATCGGACATTTTGGGGGCGATGGAAAGTTTCATAACTTGATGTGGTGGTGGTTTCAATAATTTCTACATTTGCCAAAACTCATTACACTGTACATTTAAAATGGATGTGTTTTATTGTATGACAATGATTCCCCAATAAAAATGTTAAAACAAAAGTGTTCACACACCTTACATTTCATGTCCCATTCCCCCAAATTGCTTCTAATATAATATATTGACCAAAATTCTTCCAATGAAAATGATCCTTTGAAAAACAGAATGCATATTGAATTAACTTTTTATATGGTATAAAGAAGGGGCCAAATTTCAATTTTCTGCATATGGGTAACCAGTTGTCCCAACACCATTTATTGACTAGGGAATCCTCTCCTCATTGTTTGTTTTTGTCAGGTTTGTTAGAGATCAGAGAGTTGTAGGTATGCGGCCTTATTTCTGGGTTCTCTGTTCTATTTCATTGGTTTATATGACTATTCTTGTACCAGTGTCATGCTGTTTTGGATTAAAGATTTAAATGTAAAACCCAAAACTATAAAAACTCCAGAAGATAACCTAGGCAATAACATTCAGGACATAGGCACGAGCAAAGATTTCATGACAAAGACACCAAGGGCAATTGTAACAAAAGCAAAAATTGACAAATGGGATATAATTGAACTGTATGTTTTAAATGGGTGCATTTTATTGTATGACAATAATTCTCATTGATAAAGAGTTTCTGCACAGCAAAATAGACTATCAACAGGGTAAAGAGACAACCTACAGAATGAGAGAAAATTTTTGCAAACTATGCATCTGACAAAGGTTTAATATCCAGTATCTGCAAAAAAAAACTTAAACAAATTTACAAGAAAAAAGCAAACAACCCCATCAAAAAGTGGGCAAACGACACGAACAGACATTTCTTGAAAGATGACATACATGCTACCAACAATCATATGAAAGAAAGTTCAACATTATTGTTCACTAGAGAAATGCAAATCAAAATCACAATGAGATACCATCTCACGTCAGTCAGAATGGCTATTACTAAAAAGTCAAAAAATAATGGATGCTGGTGAGGCTGGGGGTGGAACGGAACGTTTATACACTGTTAATGGGAGTGTATTTGTTCAACCATTGCAGAAGGCAGTGTGGTGATTCCTCAAAGGCCTAAGGACAGAAACACCATTCAACCCAGCAATCCCATTACTGTCTATATACCCAAAGGAATATAAATCATTCTGTTATAAAGACACACGCATGCATATGTTCATCACAGCACTATTCACAATAGCAAAGACAGGGAATCAATGATAGACTGGATTCCAAGTCTAAATGCCCATCAATGATAGACTCGATAAAGAAAATGTGGTACAAGTACACCATGGAATACTATGTAGCCATAAACAAGAATGAGATCATGTCCTTTGCAGGGACATGGATGAAGCTGGAGGCCATTATTCTTAGCAAACTAACGCAGGAACAGAAAATCAAATATGGCATGTTCTCACTTATTAGTGGGAACTACATGATGAAAATACATGGACATATAGAGGGGAACAACACACACTGGGGCCTATGAGAGGGTGGAGATGGGAGAAAGGAGAGGATTAGGAAAAACAACTAATGGATACTAGGCTTAATACCTGGGTGGTGAAGTCATCTGTACAACAAACCCCATGAAAACACACATTTTACTCCATGTAACAAACCCGTAACAATCCCTGGCACATACATTCACCTGGACCTAAAAAGAGAAAGAAAAAGAAGGAAAGAAAGAAGGAAAAGAAAAGGGAAGAAAGAAAGAAAGAAAGAGAGAAAGAAAGAGAAAGCTGAAAGAAAGAAAGAAAGAAAGAAAGAAAGAAAAGAAAAGAAAAGAAAAGAAAAAGAAAAAGAAAAGAAAAAGAAAGAAAGAAAGAAAAAGAAAGAAAGAAAGAAAGAAAGAAAGAAGAGAGAGAAGGGATGAAGGAAGGAAGAAGGAAGGAAGGAAGGAAGGAAGGAAGGAGGGAAGGAAGGGAAGGAAGGAAGGAAGGAAGGAAGGAAGGAAGGAAGGAAGGAAGGAAGGAAGGAAGGAAGGGAGGGAAGAGAAAGAGGGATCCCAGCACTTTGGGAGGCCGAGACGGGCGGATCACGAGGTCAGGAGATCAAGACCATCCTGGCTGACACGGTGAAACCCCGTCTCTACTAAAAAATATGAAAACTTAGCCGGGTGAGGTGGCGGGCGCCTGTAGTCCCAGCTACTCGGGAGGCTGAGGCAGGAGAATGGCGTAAACCCGGGAGGTGGAGCTTGCAGTGAGCTGAGATCCGGCCACTGCACTCCAGCCTGGGCGACAGAGCGAGACTCCATCTCAAAAAAAAAAAAAAAAAAGAAAGAAATTAGAATGACCTTTCAGCTTCTCCCAAACCTGTGGTCATCCATGGATTTTTAACTGAGATAATCCCTGAAGAAAGACAATGAGGCTAAGAATGGTAGCTGAGACTGTTACCAGATTTTACAAAATAGTATATAAGTTCCATGATAAAATTTGTCCTTAAGATTATGGAGACAAAATAAACAGCATCTATAAATACACACAGACTATTTTATATTTTATTTTATTCTTATAATTTAACGATGTATGCCTATGCTTCATACAATGTATGTATGTATATATACATATGGATCACTGGATCACTCATATGTTGCTGGTGGGAATGTCAAATACTATAGTCATTTTGGAAAACAGCTTGTTAGTATCTTATAAAATGAAGCATGAATGTATGCATATATATAAATACATATAAATATGCATAAATTGTTAAATGTATATACATATTTATATACATGTTTATATGTATGATTGACCCTTGAACAACACAGGGGTTGGGGCACCAACCACTTGTGAGGTGGAAGATTTTTATATAAATTTCCACTCCCCCAAAACTTTAGTAATAGACTACTGTTGACCAGAAGCCTGAACAATAACAAAGTTGATTAACACATATTTTGTATATGCATTATATACTGTATTCTTGCAGTAAAGTAGAGAAAAAAATGAAGAAAATCATAAGGAAGAGAAAATATTTCCTACTCATTCAATGGAAGTAGATCATCATAAGGTCTCCATCCTTGTTGTCTTCACCATGAGTAGGCTGAGAAGGTGGAAGAAGAGGAGGGCTTGGTCTTGATATCTCAGGAGTGGCAGAGGCAGAAGTAGAGAAGATGGAAGGGGAGGCATGAGAGGCAGACACACTCAGTGTAACTTTTATTGAAAAAAAAATTGCATATAAGTGAACCTATGCAGTTTAAACCTTGTGGGGAAAAGAGAGATCAGCCTATTATTGTGTTTATATAGAAAGAAGTAGACATAAGAGACTCCATTTTGTTCTGTATTTGAGATGCTGTTAATCTGTGACCCTACCCCCAACCTTGTCCTTGCAAGAGACATGTGCTGCGGTGACTCAAGGCTTAATGGATTTTGGGCCTGTGCAGGATGTGCTTTGTTGAACAAGTGTCTGAAGGCAGCTTGCTGGTTAAAGGTCATCACCATTGTCTTAATCTCAAGTACCTAGGGACACGTACATGGCCAAAGTTCGCAGAGACCTCTGCCTAGGAAAGCTAGGTATTGTCAAAGGTTTCTCCCCATGTGATAGTCTGAAATAGGGCCTTGTGGGAAGAGAAGGACCTGATCGTCCCCCAGCCCGACACCTGTGAAGGGTCTGTGCTGAGGAGGACTAGAACAAGAGGAAAGAAGGCCTTTTGGCGGATGTTGACAGTTAAGATAGAAAAAAGCATCTGTCTCCTGCCCGTCCCTGGGCAATGGAACATCTCGGTGTGAGACCCGATTGTATGCTCTGTTTACTGAAATAGGAGAAAAGCGCCTTATGGCAAAAGGTGGGACTTGCTGAAACAATGCTGCTAAGAGGTTTATGGAGATGTTTGCACATGGATATCAAGGCACAGCATTTTCCTTTGAACTTATTCATGTCACAGAGATCTTTATCTATATGTCTTACTGCTAATTTTCTCCCTACAATGATCCTATTGTCCTGCCACTCCCTTATCTTTAAGATGGTAAAGATAATTATCAATAAATACTAAGGGAACTCAGAGACCGGTGCTGGCGTGGGTCTTCTGTATGCTGAGCGCCGGTCCACTGGGCCCACTTTTTCTTTCTCTATACTTTGTCTCTGTGTCTCATTTCTTTTCTCAAGTCTCTCGTTCCACCTAATGAGAAACGCCCACAGGTGTGGAGGGCTAGGCCACCCCTTCAAAACCTGCCATTATTCAAGGGTCGATTGTATATACAGTGTATATGGAAACAGAAGAAAATATTTGCAAACTACATATCTGACAAAAGACTGGTGTCTAGAATATATAAAGAACTCTCAAAACTCAACAGTAAAAAAGCAAACAATCCAATTAGAACATGGGAAAAAGACAGAAAGGAACATTTCACTGAAGAAGATGTACATATACAAATATCTTTATCAATGTCAATATTCTGGTTGTGATATCATACTATAGTTTTGAGGATGTTATCACTGGAAAATTGGGTAAAGGGTATACAGGATCTCTCTGTCCTTAAAACTAAATATGTATCTACAATTACCTCTAAATAAAATGTTTAATTTTAAAAAGTTTATGCCTTACGGTAGCATACAAAATGTCATTCTGAGCATTTATATTTATATGTTTATAATATTGTACTAATATATTTTGTATATAGTCATTTTTAATACAATTTCAGAAGAATCTACTAAAAAGAAATATGAGAAATACAAGAAATGTAAGGGAAAATTCAACCAAATACATTATGGTGGGGCTAATTCTGAATTCTCTAATCTATTACATACCTCCCTTTGGCAATATCACAGAGTCTTGATTACTGTTACTGTACAGTAAGTCTTTAAATGAGATGTTATGAGTCTTCCAACTTTATTTTTCCAATTATTCACAATATTTTTGGCTTTGTTCTTTTTCCTTTTAAATAAATTTGAGGATCAGCTTGTCTAGATCTATTGTTAAAAGCCCTGCTGGAAATTTGGCAGGGATCATGTTAAAACCATAGATTAATTTGGAGAGAATTAGCATCTTTTTTACATGGATATGTCTAAATCATGAACATGGTATGTCTCTTTTTATTTCGGTGTTCATTAATGGTATACTTTAATTTGTCAGCATTGTATACTCTTCAGTACAGATCCTGTATATATAAGGGTTTCATATTTTGGAACTATTTTAAATGATAGTATTTTTTAAATTTCAGGTTCTAATTGTTCATTGGGAAAATTGGAAATATGATTTATTTTTATGTGTTGACCTTCTATGCAGTGATTTTACTAAATTTATTTATTAATTCTACCTTCTTGGGATACATTTCTTGGGATCTCTTATATAGATAATCATGTAATTTGCAAGGAGAAGTAATTTTTATTTGGTCTTTTTCCAATCTGTATGTCTTTTATTTCTTTTACAAATTATTATTTTGGCTAGGATTTCTAGTATGATGTTAAATTAAAGTGGTGTGTGTTTGTATATCCTTACCTTGACCCCAAGCTTCAGAGGAAGGCATTTATTCTTTCACTTTTAAGTATGATATTATCTGTATTGGTATTATCTGTATTATTTCCAGAAGCCTGTCATAGGCAGAATTATATCACCCCCCCACCCAAGATATTACACTATAATCCTCAGAACCTGTGAATATGATGTGCTATTATGTACATAAATATGTTATATTTAATATGGCAAAACAGATTTTACAGAGGCAACAGGTTAGTAATTCAATTGACTTTAAAACGTTTCCTTGAGTTATCTGAGTAGTCATTTCTATTTGATTATTAGATTTTCCATCTTCCTGCTTATAGTTCATCTGTTTTTGCACACTGTCTACTTTATCCATTAGAGACTTTAATATGTTAACAATAATTGTTTTAAATTCTTGAACTGATAATTTCAACATCCCTGCTATATATGAGTCAGGATCTGATGCTTGCTCTGTCTCTTCAAACTACAGCTTTTGTCACTTAGTATGCCTTGTAATTTTTTCTTGATAGCTAAACATGATGTACTGGATAAAAATAACTGAAGTAAATAGGTCTTTAGTAATGTGGTGGTAAGGTGTGGGGAGGGAAGCCATTCTCTAGTCTTTTGATTAGATCTGTCTTTTAGTAAACTCGTTGACTCTGGACTGTGAACTTCGCAAGTGCTCTTTTGTCACCCTTGCCCCCAATATCATTGAGAATGGATGGCTTGAGTGTGTATTTTCCTTTCCCCACTTGAAAGGAAGAAAGGCCTGAAGTTGGGTACTTCTATTCTCCCGGATGAAAGGCTAGAGTGAGCTACAGTTAGCAATTTCCCTTCCTCCAGGTTGGTTATACTCTAAAAATTGATTTCAATTTAGAATCTGGTAAAACGTTCTTTTTAGGGCAAGCCCTGTTAAAAAGAGAATACTCTGGAGCATATTAAAAAGGTTACTTTTTGTCTCCTCATGCTGGAAAGCATGAGAAAATTTTCTGCAATATTCACTGATATAAGAACTTGATCAAACTCCCAGAGGTAAAGCTTACAAAAGTGTGGGGGCCTCCTACGACTGGACATCCCTGGCCTTTTTAACTCTCAGACTTGTCCACACTGAGATGCCAGCAATTTATCAGTTATAGGTTATGTTTTTCCTACCCTGTTACTGGTTTCTGTGGAGGTGTCCATTCATGAGAATCACCTCAGCTAAGTTGTGTTCCTCTCCAGTTTTGGGGCCATTGGTTTGCTCTGTGACTCTACTTCTCTGAGAGATCTAAGATAAGTTGTTGATTTTTTAGTTTGTTCTTTTTAGTTGTTATTAGGATGGAGTGACAATGTCCAAGCCCTTTACATGCCAGCCCAGAAACCAAAAGTCTACAAATTTATTTGTATTTATTTATTTGAGATGGAGTCTTGCTTTGTCATCCAGGCTGGAGTGCAGTGGCACAATCTTGGCTCACTGTAACCTCTGTCTCCTGGGTTCAAGTCATTCTCCTGTCTCAGCCTCCCAAGTAGCAGGGACTACAGGCGTGCGCCACCACGCCTGGCTAATTTTTGCATTTTTATTGGAGTCGGGGTTTCACCACGTTGGCCAGGCAGGTCTCAAACTCCTGACCTCAGGCAATCTGTCTGCCTCAGCCTCTCAAAGTGCTAGGATTACAGGCATGAGCCACCGCGCCCAGACCTTTGATGTTACATTTAATTTATTTTTAAAGAGTTTTCACTGGTTCTAAAATTCTAAGTTGACAGTCTTCTTCTCCCCACCTCTCAGCCCTTAAAGATATCATTAATTTCTCTTCTGGCTTGCACAGTTTCTGAGAAGTCTGCAGCCATTCTTATTTTTGCTTCTCTGTAAATAATGTGTCTGTTTTTCTCTGGCTGCCCTAAGGACTTTTTCTTGAACACTGGTTTTTGCTATTTTGATTATGATATGCCTTCATTGTGTGTGTGTGTGGGGGGGTCTTTATCACACATTTGTTTTGTTGAGCTTGTTAGATCTCTGGATTTTTAAATTTCCTCAAATTTGAAAAAAATGTTCAGCCTACATGTCTCTAAATTTTTGTGTCTCCCTACTCTTCCTTTTTGTTTGGGATTTCTGTTAATGTTATGTTAGACTTTTTTTTAATTTTAATTTTAATTTTTTAAGTTCCAGGGTATATGTGTAGGATGTGCAGATCTGCTACGTAGGTAGATATGTGCCATGGTGATTTGCTGCACCTGTCAACCACTCACCTAGGTATTAAGCCATGCATGCATTAGCTATTTTTCTAATGCTCTCCCTCCCCCACCCCACCCCCTAAACAGGCCCCAGTATGTGTTGTTCCCCTCCCTGTGTCCATGTCGTTCTCATTGTTCAGCTTTCACTTACAAGTGAGAACATGTGGTGTTTGCTTTTCTATTCCTGTGTTAGTTGCTGAGGGTAATGGCTCCAGCTCCATCCATGTCCCTGAAAAGGGCATGATCTTTTTCCTTTTTATGGATGCAAAGTATTCCATGGTGTATATGTACCATATTTTCTTTGTCCCGATGTTAGACTGTTTTTTAGGTACAGCAGAAGAGCAAAAGGACCTTTGATGTTACATTTAATATTTTTTATAAGTTTGCTAATCCCATCCATGAGAGCTTTGCTCTCATGACTTAGTTACCCCCAAGGCCTCACTTCTCAATACCATCACCCTGGAACTTAGGTTCCAATGTAGGAATTTTGGAGGGGCACATACATTCAAACCACAATGAAGCCCTAATCCATATTGTGACTGCATTTGGAGACTTTAGGAGGTAATTAAGGTTAAATGAGATCACAGGGTGGAGTTCTCATCTGATGGAATCAGTGGCCTTATAAGAAGAGATAAAGAAAGACAGTGATTTCTCTTGGCTTGAGCATGCACCTAGGAAAGGCCATCTGAGTGCATAGGCAGAAGGCATCTGCAAGTCAGAAAAACAGCCCTCACCAGACCTAGTCATACTAGCACCTGATCTTGGAATTCCACCATCTAGAAAGGCAAGAAATACATTTCTGTTGTGTAAGCCACTCAGGCTATGACATTTTCTTACAGCAGCCTAAGCAGGCTATTACAGGTTATACCATTGATATCTTGAGCAAGCCTTATTTACTCAATAGACATTGAAAAAAATTTACAACATTCTGATATAAAACCTTTAGAAATTATTTCATGAATAAAACAGTTATAAGGTAATTTCATTAAGATAGTGTATTAAAATATTTTTTGTTAAAACTAAAAAGCAAATTAAACTTGAACTCCAAGAAAGTGAGATGATCTCATAGTCGAGAGATAAAGTAGGTTGTATAGGATAATTAAGACAAATAATTTCTGAAAAAATTAATACTTTACCAAGTATGACATAAATTTCTTAGTGATATCCTTTCACTAAAAGACACCAAACAAGCTCAGAAATAATGTTATTTTATTTATATAATATATAAGTGAGAGTAACTATTAAGCAATATGACTAAAATATGACTGAGATTATCCTACATAAATGCACTAACCCCAGGCTAAATATACCCTAATATTTCGGTTATATTTTAAATATGATTGATATTGACATTATGACCACTTATTGAACTAAAGAGACCAAACCACATACCCCAATTCATTCTCAGAATAAGTAGGCAATGGAGGAAATGTGAATATTTACAGAAAATACCTTTACTAATGTGATGTTAGAGTCCAGAAGTTGAGTGAACAGAAACTATCAGGAACACTATTATGTAAAAAGAGAAAATTAAAAAATATATGATCCTGATTCTATTTTTTCTCTCAATAAGATGTTAGAAAGTGAAGAATTGCAGACGTATCCATTATCGTCTGTACTCTGTAGTTTTGGTTCATATTCACCACAGTCAATTCACAGAAGACAGACATAGAGAAAGAAAAGGAGATCGTAAATGGTCAATCTCCTCTACAATAAGCTAGTTTTCAAAGAAGGGCATATGAACAGTGCGCTAATGTCTGGTGTTCATCAAACAACAAAAAAACTCTCTATTTTGAAACATGAGATTTTATTAAAATTGTGCAGTCAAAGTATACTCAGTGGTTTTATTTAACTCCTCAGGTTTTATATAAATATTGTTACATGGATCATCAGACCATATTTAAACTTCTATTTGGGGTTAAATAAAATAATCTAAAACAAGTAAATACTCAGACACAGCACATGGCTCAGTTAAAAAATTTAATAGTTATAGCAGATGAACTGGGAAGGTTGAGGTCTGACCAGCACCCATCTGACTTCAGTGGTCTTTCTCAATATATATATCACCCTGCTTAGGAAGCTGTTTGTATGAGTTGGCTTGATGACTATCTTCCAATTTAAAGAGAGGTACATATAACCTTGGATAGCTAGGTGAAATGTTTGGCAGTGGAAATGTATGTATAATTATTTACTTGCCACTGCCAACTCGCCTCTGACTTGAAATGAGCAGATACAAAACCAAAACCAGTGAATGTAATAGAAAGTTCGTTTAGGACACAAAGAGCAAGAATTGGAATCTTTATAAATGTTTGAAATAGTGTATCCTGGTAATATGTTTGAGAGCTCTTCCCTCCTGTTTCTTTCTTTCTTTTTTTTTTTTTAAGATAGAGTCTTGCTCTGTGGCCTGGGGTGGAGTGCAGTGGCGCCGTCTCGGCTCACTGCAAGCTCCCCATCCCGGGTTCACGCCATTCTCCTGCCTCAGCCTCCCGAGTAGCTGGGACTACAGGCGCCCGCCACCACGCCCGGCTAACTTTTTTTTGTATTTTTAGTAGAGACGGGGTTTCACCCCGTTAGCCAGGATGGTTTCCATCTCCGGACTTCGTGATCCGCCCACCTCGGCCTCTCAAAGTGCTGGGATTACACGGGTGAGCCACTGCACCCGCCCAGCTCCTGTTTCTTAATTGGTAATATAATTTTCTTTCTCTCTCTCTTTTTAAAGTAATTATATATTTTTGAGCATATCCTATTTGCAATGTCCAGATATTGGCAGTATTTTAAATATGCCTACAAAGATGTAGCAGGTACAGTTATTGTCTTTAAAGAACTTAAGTCTTTCAAGGAAAGATAATACAAGCATACTAATACCAATAAAGCAAGTCTCTTAAGAGTAGAACAAAGCAAGTGCTAAAGGAACTTCACTCCTTCTAGGTCTAGGGCCCCAGGGGTGTAATTCAGCTAATCAAGAGGGCATAAATTCTAACTTTGTTCCACTCTACATTTCTCAGATGACAGGGCTAGAAGTCTACTCCCATTGAGATCTATGGCTTTTGCTACACGAACAAAAAAAAAAAAAAAAAAATGACTTATTCTCTGACAACATGGACTCCTATTTGGCTTGGTTAACTTGCTCTCACTTCCCTTAGGAGGATAATTGAAGTGAAGGAAGTTGCATGTAGCGAGCCAGAGGTTTGTAACTAGGAAATTCTTAGATTTAGGGGCATATGTAGCCTTTCATGTACAAAGTTCTCATTTTAACCTACCTCAGGCTACCCGGCTTTACTGATTTATAGTTAATTAGGATTGAGATTTTCGTTGAAAATTCGAATACTTATATGCTTTTTTGTATGCATTTCAGATCATGTTGGCTGAAGCAAATAATTGTAACAGCACTCAAGAAATGAATGAATACCACAGGGAAGAGCTTCAACCACCACTGCCCCTGACAACCTGTAAGTAAATCCTGCTGTGTTCCCTGTTCACAGAAATATCTTTCTGACATCACTTGTGATAGCTGAAAGATTTCTTTCCTATCAGCTAACAAAATCCCAATACCATTTACTCACTTTGAAACCATGTCTCAAAACTCCTTAAGAAAGTTTCTGTTGTTTGCTGTTAGACTTTTACTCTAGTCAGACCATATAGATGCTCAGTTATTATATATGTGTCCAAGTCCCATTATGATAAATGAACAGCAATTGGGAAGAAGGTTGAGAGAGGAAATCCATATTAATTATGGCAAAGAAGGCAGAATATATTGTTCTGAGAATGATTCAATGACATTATACCATTGTGCATTCAAGGCATTTGATAAATACAGAATTCTAGCAAAGAAAGACGGTCTTCATTCTTACTTTTAAAAAGGAAAAGCCTAAAAGATCTAGATGCATCTTTTAAATACATCATTGAATAACTGTTAATGAGATAAGACTTTCTTCATTACTAATGGTCAAGAAAACAAAATAGGATCAAGTCCAAACTACCTACAACTGATTTAATTTGTCTGTAAGCCGTTCCTATATAGAAAAGAAACAGCTCTTGAAAAATAGCTAACCGGTCAGGTCCAGAGATGCCTTTTATAAGCTATTGAATCCTTTCTGTCTCTTACTTAACACTTTGCTGCTTATACACTGCTAATGAAAATATTTTACATATTTGGATGCCTGGAGTGAAAATATTTCTGTTGTAGTTGAACTTAAGAAACTATATGAATTCACTTGTTATTTCAGTCATCAAATTAGAATCTTATGGCAAGGAAATGTTTTACCTGTAGATTTATAATTAACACATTAATTTTAAAAAATTTACCAGAATATTTTTATTAAGATTCCTTAAGAAAAGATATAGCTTCAAAAGTATCTGAAAGATGGGTAAGCTAGATATTTTGCCTTTCAGAAGCTGAAATTAATGAGACCCCATAGAAAAACAGGAATTTTCTGATTTCCAAACTGATCTCCTGCCTTCTTTTGATGCTCGCTTATTTGTAAGATTATTTGCATGCTACAATGAACTATAAAATAGTGACCAATTGAGAAATCACAATACAATGTAATGGTCATATATTACTACGTTATATAAATAGTGTTAAACATATTAACTTTGTTCCATTTTCTGAAAAAAAATAATCTAAATGTGTTCTTCTATTCACTTAATTCTTGATTCCTCAGTGAGAAGCAGCTTCTACAGACTTACCAAAATGGGTACCTAAATATCACTGAACATTAGCTTAATATAGAGAATTTTCCGCCTAAGGAGATACCTTTTACTCACTAACTTGACACTTCACCTCTTAAGATTTATAGTTCTTAACTAAAACTGGAAGTAATTGTTTTGTTAACTGTAAGAGAAAAATCCTGATTCTATGTTTGAGAAGTGAAAATGTCCTCATTGTTCATAGTTTTTGACTAAAAAAGAAATCTGAGGACTAAGGATCTATGATTGGTTCAGCCTCCCCTAACTGGTGGCAATTAAATTGTATGAGTGCATGTTACCTTTAGCCAATCAGAACACCCACCCCTCAAACACAACATATATACCGCACACATTATCTTTCTCTTTTAAATAAAAAGTGTATGTCCTGTGATCAGTAATTTCTGAGAATTACGTTGTGCCTCTATGAATAGTAGGTTTAAAACAGAGAAGATGATGATGCAATAGAGCACACTCTTTTGTGACTTTCTAAACCTGGAATTAAGCCTGACATGGAAATAGGCTATTTGTTATTGTTTTCCAAACCCCATTGTTAGTCCGCATGCTTATTGGTGTATTTTGGCAGAGCTCTGAGTGATATGCTGCAGCCTTCTTTTCTCTAGAATACCAAGAGAACAGTTCTGTAATTTGCCTTCCGTTTTGAAAATTAGCAGAAATGTCCATTTGGTCATTACATTTGAATCCTGAGAATTAGATTCTCTCCAACGTCACTATGCACGATGAGGCTCTAGATGTTTCAGCGGCTAAAACCAGTTCATGACTCAGGAACCAGCATAACATCTCAAGACCCTAAGTGGCCCTCTCCAAGATGGTTGCTGTTGCCACGCTCCTGGATTTTGTAGTGACTGACATAACTCCTCTATGGCTTTGTTTGAGACTATTTCTGTAGAATACATCCAGTGATTTCAAATTTTGTTACAACAAACTTTTGGGATATCTACAATACAGAGTACAGAGACACCCGAAGCAAGTCAAGGGTTTATTCTAAGGGGAGAGAGATTATGATTTATATTTTTTTCTTAAAAGCATTAGTATATGTTTGTCAGGGAATAAGCAATACAAGCTTATGTAAAAGGATAATGATGATTTTAGGTGGTGGGTACTATAATTTTTTTTTTTTTTTTTTGAGACAGAGTCTCGCTCTGTCGCCCAGGCTGGAGTGCAGTGGCACAATCTCGGATCTCAGCTCACCTCCTGAGTTCACACCATTCTCCTGCCTCAGCTTCCGAGTAGCTGGACAACAGGCTCCGGACAGCATGCCTGGCTAATTTTTTGTATTTTTAGTAGAGACGGGGTTTCACCATGTTAGCCAGGGTGGTCTCCATCTCCTGACCTCATGATCCACCCACCTCAGCCTCCCAAAGTGCTGGGATTACAGGTTTAAGCCACCACGTCCAGCCTTTAAAATATTTTTTGTTTGTTAATAGTCCTGTTAGGTTTCTTTTTTCCTATTTGAACTCTTTAGTTCATTTCTGTTCTTTCTTTTCTATTATTTTCTTTCTTTAACTCATGGCATATTTTTAACACAAGGCTTGTACTTCTGCCCCGATCATGAGATTTATTTCTGTCATTTACTTGATATGTGCTTAGGAATGTAGACTGAGGTCATAGAATGAATACAGTATTTAGAGTCAGATTACCAATTATTTCATTAACTGTCCTCAAGAACCAGGGAAGGTCACTTTATTCCTCTCCAAGCTCTATTGCCTCATCCAAAAAATAAGGATGCTAGAGAGAATGGATTATCCCTAAGATCTTCTCCTGTGCTAAAGCCCTTCAATGCTATTAACCCAAGTGCTGATATTCTATATGGATTGGCTTCAATCTTGAGAAATATCAAGAATTGGACAACACATAACTTTTCTATTGACTGGAAAATAAATGAGATCTCATCATTGGTATTGACCTCTCCACTGATAGCTTTGATCTATATTGGTAATCATATGCCCTGAGGTTAAATGCTGTTTAAAATCTCATGGTAAATGTAGTTGACAATGTTATTTAAAATCTCTCGGTAAATGTAGTACCACAGGCTTTGATGTCAGAAAGGTATGGGCTTGATTTCTGAACTATACAGTGATTAGCACTGAGGTTATTCAACAATTTGAGCTTTTTCTGCAGATTAGGAGTAATTCTTACTGCACAGTCATTTTAGTAGGTATTACAAAAATGTGCATAAAGCATCTAGCACAGTGCCTGTCATAAAACGTATATTTAAGATGAGAATTATTTGTTGTTATTGGTATTACTAATGACAATTGTATTTATTCTTAAAAATATAATTTGAAAAGAAAATATAGAGTATGAATGTAAGAGTGTGGGTGATAGGGAATGAGTGCTATCAATAGATACTACAATTGTAGAACACGAAAAATCTTATCTACTATAAAATGTTCTTTAAATTAAGATGGAAAATGCCATGTTAACACTCCCCCCACCATCCTCCATGGCAGAAATCATTAAAAGTAATCATCCAAATGAGCTTGGACATGGCCCTAGAACCGTCCTAATCTTAGTGCCCATTGGAAGCACTCAAGATAAAACCTAATTTACCATCTCTGGTCTAGATCTAGGCTTAACCTAGATTCTAAAAATAAAAAATCAAAAAGGCAAGAAACTCTGAATGAGGAATGAGGATGTGCATGTACTGGGGATAAAACGTAAATTAAGTCACAGTGACTATAATTGCCTGCCTTACCTTATTTTGAATCTCTAGAGTTTTTTCATTAGCAAATAACTCAAAATCAGTTGCAAAATTGTGCTTAAAATAACATTGCAAATCAGACTATAGGGCATTCTTGGATATATTCATTAATCAAACTAATTTATTGATAATCTATTTTGTATGAGTTACTGTGATTTTATAAATGTAATGATACCTTCAATACAGTTCTTGAAAGTAACTTTTTTTGGAATTTGGAACATCATTTTGTATAGAGGAAGAAAAGGGATGAGTAACTTCAGAAATTCTGACTCTATGTAGAAATATTTCCTGGAGAACTACAAAATAAACATGGACAACATTGCAGATATTTTATGGCTGCATGGCAAATCCAAAACACATTTCTTCTTCTCACTCGTATTTGAACAGCCTTGCAGCAATACTGACAATTGAGACTAGTGTAGAATGTTCAGTTGAAGGCTGCTTCAGAAAGCTAAAGCACTACTAGAATAAAAAAGAGTCATAATTGAATGAAATGAAGGGTAATTTAAGGTATCATAGTTAGTAAGAAAAAAAACTGAATTCGGTTTAACCTGTCTACCCTCTTTTTTGAAACAAAAATTACATCTTCTAAAACATTATTAATTTATCACCCTTGTTAATAAAGTTTCAATTTGCAGAGAATTTTATACCTTGTATTTTACTTCCTAATACATGTGGTATAAGTGAGTGAATAGCATATTTGGTATTTTGAAATATCTCTTAGTGGATTTAAAATAGATTATATTACAATTGATTAGATATAATTATCTAAAAAGACACTTGCCATTGTTTTATATAATTGCAAGTAGAAATTTACCAAATTTGAAATTGTTTTAATAGTTGAAAAGTGATTATAGTATACTCTCTTTTCCAAAACTAATTGGAGGTTAAATACACAGCAAATCAAATACTGATTTTTTGACAGTACATTTGATAAGGATATTTTTAATGAAAGTATTTTAGAGCAGTGATCATAGGCCTGTCAGATTTTGATGGCAGTTGTAAAGTGATTGAGGCTGGTCAGGTGATAGAAAACGTGTGAATACGCTTCCTCCATTTTGCTACAGTTAGGTCAGAATTAGTTATAGTAATGAAAGTCCTGGATTGTAATTTCAAATGTAATGGATGATGTGTGAAAGAAAGGAAAATGCTGCTGCTGCTTCTTTTAAACAATTTTTTTAAATGGAGCATCTAGTACATGCTAGAACTATTCATTATTGTGTAATTTAACTTTTTCAATAGTTTTCTGTGGTTAGTTCCACTGTCTGTATTTGATAGCTATGGAAATTGAAACAGAAAAATTTAGAAACATATCTAAGTTACAGACCGTACGTTCATAGTAGTCTTCTGGTTCACCATGTTCTCAACAGTCTGACTGCCACTTTCAACTTCCTAAAGACATGAAGTCCTCTCTCATGGGCTTTATAGTTTCCTCTGCGTGGCATACCCTTCTCTTGGATAGTACTAAAACTGGTTCATTCCTGTCTTTCAGGTGTTACCTCAACACTCATCTCCTTAAATAGGCCTCCCTTGACTATGATATTTGTTCTTTGTTTTGGCAGGGGAGGTTTGAGACAGTGTCTCACTTAGTTACCCAGACAGGAATGCAGTGGTGCAATCATGGCTCACTGCAATCTCGACCTCCCAAGCTCACACCATCCTCCTACCTCAGCCTCCTGAGTAGCTGAGACTATAGGTGTACCCAACTATGCCTGGCTATTTTTTGTATTTTTTGTAGAAACATGATATCTCACTATTTTGCCCAGGCTGGTCTCTAACTCCTAGCCTCAAGAAATCCTCAAAAAACCTCAGCCTCCAAAAGTGCGGGGATTACAGGTGTGAGCCACTGCACCCAGCAGACTATGCTATTTGAATGAGCTCACCAGCCAACTTCATTCCTTCACAATAGCACTTTGAATACTGCCTTCAGAGCTATATCTTAATCTTTATGGGCTGAATTGTGTCCCCCCCTCCCCAAATTCATTTGTTGAAGTCCTAACCCACCATACTTCTGTATTAGTCTGCTTTCATACTGCTGATAAAGACATACCTGAGACTGGGCAATTTACAAAAGAAAGAGGTTTAATGTACTTACAGTTCCACATGACTGGAGAGGCCTCACAATCATGGCAGAAGGTGAAAGGCATGTCTCACATGACAATAAATAAGCAAAGAGAGCTTGTGCAGAGAAGCTCCCCTTTTTAAAACCACCAGATCTTGTGAGACTTATTGGCTATCATGAGAATAGAATGGGAAAGACCCACCTCCATGATTCAGTTACGTCCTACAGCCCCACCCCCCCAACAATATATGGGAATTCAAGATGAGATTTGGGTGGGGACACAGCCAAACCATGTCAACTTCCAAATGTGGATGTATTTGCAGATAGAGTTTTTAAAGAGGTAATTAAGGTAAAATGAGGTTGTATGAGAAGGTCTTAATCCAATGTTAATAATGAAGAGATAAGGACACAGACACACACAGAGTAAAGACCATGTGAAGACAAGAAGAGAAGGTGGCGATCTATAAGCCAAGGAGAGATGCCCTCTGAAGAAACCAACTCTACTGATATCTTGATCTTGAGCTTCTAGCCTCCAGAACTGTGATGAAATAAAGTTCCTTTGTTTAAGCCACCCAGGCTATGCTATTTTGTTGTATCAGCCCTAGCAAACTAATACACTGTTGTTTTCTTCGACTTATTTTTCTTTGCCCCACTTCTAGAAAATTGAATCCTAGATGCAAAAAGACTGTCTTATTGTCTTATTTCCAATAATTTTCCCAGTGCCTGACAAATTGGCTGGCATTTACTGAGTTCTCAATAAATTATCTCTGGATGAAAGAATGACAACTTGCAAAGCTAGAATGGACCCCCATATTTGCCTAAATCTAAATCTGATTCTCTTCCTCTATTTAACATATGCCTTCTGTAAACAGGCTACACCAAAGGGCTCTTATAATAAAAAGAAAAGCGGGTTCTGACTTCCAGTTATCCACATAGAGGCATTTTAGTAAAATAATTCAGGATTTGAAATGTGGACACTGTATCCCAATACCTGGGAAACAAGAGGAGCTACAGACTCCTCGCTTGTGTAGTCTACATGGAGAAGGACAGAATTTACACTCCACAGCATCAGTGTTAAAGCATCTCATGAAATAATCTGGGACAGTTGATATGCTCCTGAACATAGTTAATATGATACTAATAACTCAGGGATCACTGAAATGACGAAGGGCATCTGTGTATCCAGTTATGAGGAACTGGAAAAGACAGAGGAGGGAAATGAGACAGAGTCTGAAATAAGTAGCTCAGACATCATTTCACCCAGCAAATTATCCATAACATCCTACGTTATTTGCTTCTAGAGTAGCCTGTGTATATTTTTTATTATTCTGTCCACCACATTGTAGTGACATTACATGTTTATACACATTTCTACCATCAGAGCTGTATTGTTCAGTTATCATGTCTTATTTATTTTTGTATCTCCAGCACTTACTATAGAGCCTATCATATAGTTGGTCTTAAATAAGTATTCAACATAATCTGAAATTGGTATGAAGAATATCCAGTATACTTATATCATAGAAAGCAGCCAAAAAGTGCATGTATCATTATTTACTTTGTTCTTGTTTCTTACATTCCATCTTGTTATTAATAGAGGGCCACTAATTATAAATTCTTTTACAGATATAGATATTATTGAAACTTGAGTTGACCATTGAACAATGTGAAGGTTAAGGATGGTAATCCTTGCACAGATGAACACATGAGTATAACTTTGGCTCCCCCAAAACTTAACTATTAATAGCCTACCATTGAAGAGAAGCCTTATCAATAGCATAAACAGTCAATTAACACATATTTCATGTATTATATACTATATTCTTACAATAAAGTAAACCAAAGACAAGAAAATGTTATAAAGAAAATCATAAAGAAGAGAAAATATATTTACTATTAATTAACTGGAAGTGGAGCATCATAGAGACCTTCATTCTCTCTATACGTTAAGTAGACTGAGGAGGAGGAGGAGGAGGAAGAGGAGGAGTTGATCTTTTTGTCTCAGAGGTGGCAGAATCAGAAGAAAATCCATGTATAAGCAGATCTATACAGTTCAAACTTGTGTTGTTCAGGGTCAGCTCTATATATCTCCAATGCTAGTCCTTTTCCCATTCAATGATCACCTGACTTCCTCATCCATGATTAAAAACACATTTATTCTGAATTTTTTCTATTACTTCCTTCAAAGGCAATATTAGATTATAGACAAGTGTCTCAGATAAGTACCTCAGTCCCTCAGAGGTTGGCTAAGAGTTCAGCCTCACACAAATAACCTAAATGTCATAACTCAGTCTGGTATCATGACCTTGCCATTCACTCTAGTTCAGCCTGTCATTTAGAGTCTCTCTCTTTTTAATTCAATAAGGTTTAGAAAACAAATGCTGGGGGCTATAATAGCCAAGTCTACTGAGGGAGGCTAGGCAAGGAGTAGGTCAGAATACAGAAATTCCAGAGACTAGGGTAGTCCACTGGGACTTATCTAGACATCCTCCTGCTCAGGGAGGGTATGAACTGTTATATTAGGAAAACCTCTGAAAGTTTCTGTCTTTCCTGAATCTGGGTGAGTCAAAATATGTAACATTCAGGAAATAATGTGTTGGTATAAGAAATATCTTTTTTTTTAAGTGGTAGATATCCAATTATTTGAATTACAACTGACTTTGTTCTCTCAATATTATTTTTACAAAGAAGTGAAGAAAAAGTAGAACTTGAGTGAACTTAAATCATAATGAGATAAAATAAATTATGTGAGGCAAGTTGTTTATGCTGAATTAAGCCTCAGGACAACTGAACCTTAAGCCTTATCACACACTGAGATGTAACATAGGGAAGACACTTGGAGAGGCTGCTCTTGACCCATAGGGTCTCCTAGCCATTATCTAACTCATTAACTAGTCTTATTGCTTTATTAGCACAAACAAATACTTGAATTTTTATTTTTTTTACCTGTTTATTGTCTTTCTTCACACATCCTCTGAAAGAGTAGAGGTTTTATCTTTTGTTTCCTGCGGAAGAGCACCTAGGACACTTCCCGAAAAATAGTTAGGGCTTAAATGGTCACAGTATCTACCATGTAGTAGGTACTCAAAAAAAGTTTGCTGAATAAAGAGATGATCAACTCACAACCTCCTTCTTAATATGTGTTTTAAAAAACTCATGTAAACTCTGATAATATGTGTGCTGTCTAGGTTTATAATTTTTTAGTTGAGAAATAAAAATTGTATGTATTTACTGTGTGCAATGTGATGTTTTGAAATAAATACATTGTGGGATGGACAAATCAAGCTAATTATCATATGCCTTATTTTACACACTTACATTTTTGTGATGAGAACACTAAAAATATACCTTTAGCAGTTTTCAAACATATAGTACATTGTTATTAACCATAGACACCATGTTCTACAATAAAATGCTTGAACTAATGTCTCCTTTCTAACTGCAATTTTCTACTCTTTGACCAAAATATTCTAATCCCACTTCTCTTTCCAGCTTCTGGTAGCCCCCATTTCTACTATTTTATGATTTTGCCTTTATAAGATTCCACATATGTGAGATCATGTAGTGTTTGTCCTTTTGTGCCTGGCTTATTTCACTTAACATAATATCCTCCAGGATTGTCCCAGCTGTCACAAATGACAGGGTTTTCTTCTTGTTAAAGAGTGAATGATATTACATTGTGTATATATTAAGCTATTCCTATCAAAATAACAATATAACTTTTCACAGAAGTAGAAAAACTATTCTTAAATCCACATAGAACCAAAAAAGAGCTCAAATAACCAAAGCAATCCTAAGCAAAAAGAACATAGCCAGCAGCATCACGTTACCTGACTTCAAACTGTGCTATAAGGCTACGGTGACCAACATATCACAGTACTGGTGTGAAAACAGACACAGAGACCAATGAAACAGACTGGAAAACCTAGAAATAAAGCCCCACACCTACAGTAATCTGATCTTCAACAAGGCCAACAAAAATAAGTAATGGGGAAAGGACACCCTATTCAATAAATGGTGCTGGGATAACTGGCTACCCATTATGCAGAAGAATACAACTGGACCCCCACCTTTCACCATAACCAAAAATTAACTCACAATGGATTAAAGATTTAAATGTGAGACCTCAGAATATAAGAATTTCAGAAGAAAATCTAGGAAATTCCATTCTAGACATTGACCTTGGGAAAGAATTTATAACTAAGTCCTCAAAGGCAATTACAACAAAAGCAAAAATTGATAAGTAGGACATAATTAAACTAAGGAGCTTCTCTACAGCCAAAAAACCTATCAACAAAGTAAACAGACAACCTACAGAATGGGAGAAAATATTCACAAACTATGCATCCAACAAAGATCTAATATCCAGAATCTATAAGGAACTTAATAAGCAAAAAGTAAATAACCTCATTAAAAAGCGAACAAAAAACATGATCAGACACTTCTCAAAAGAAGACGTACAAGTGCCAACTAACATATGAAGAAGTGCTCAGCATCACTGATCGTAAGAGAAATGCAAATCAAGACCACAATGTGATACACCTCACACCAGTCAGCTATTATTAAAAAATCAAAAAACAACAGATGCTGGTGAGACTGCAGAGAAAAGGGAACTGCTTATACGTTGTTGGTGAAAATTCAAATTAGTTCAGTCACTGTGAAAAGCAGTTTGCAGATTTCTCAAAGAGCTTAAAACAAAACTACCATCCAGACCAGCAATCCTATTATTGGGTATATATCCAAAGGAAAATAATTCATTTTCCCAAAAAGATATATGCACTTCTGTTTATGGCAGCACTATTTACAATAGTAAAGACATGGAATCAACCTAGGTGTCCATCAGTGGTGAACAGCATTAAGCAAATGTAGTACATATACACCATGGAGTACTACACAGCCATAAAAATCAACAAAATCATGTCCTTCTCAGCAACATGGATGGAACTGGAAGCAATTATCCTAAGTGAATTAATGCAGAAATAGAATAATCCCACATATTCTCACTTATAAGTGGGAGCTAAACATTGGGTATTCATGGACATAAAGATAGCAACCATAGATGCTGGGGACTACTAGAGAGGGGAGGGAGAGAGGGAGGAGGTCAAGAGTTGAAAAACTATTTGGTGCTTTACCCTCTACCTGGGTAATGTGATCAATAGTACCCCAAGGCTCTGCATCATGCACTATACCCATGTAACAAACCTGCACATATACTCCCTGTATCTAAAAGTTGAAATTATAAAAAAATGTAAAAAGACAATTGAATTATTAATATAGGTGATATGCCCATTTAAAAAGTTCAAATGCTGTATGGAAATTACCATTGGAATTGTTATTGCTTTGATTTCTTTGAACGATAAACAAGCATGTATAGAAGAGAGAAGCAAAGGCCATAACAGATAGATCCAAAGTCTCTTGTGTGTGGCTTCTTGCACTGTTAGTCAGACTAATGGTTGGATTTTGGCTCTATCACTTCATGGGTGAACTTGGATGATCTATTTACTCTCTGTAAGCAACAAGGTATTTATTTGATTGTCTTTATGGCAGGCACATTAAACTAAATAATGTAAGTAAAATGCCTAATGTGTTCTCATGAATTCTAGATATTCTGGAAACAATTGGCAGTATTGTACTTTCTTCTTTACTTTTTTCACTCTACACAAATGTTTATGGAATATGGTCACTTAAATGACCTTTAAAAGTATTGACTGTGTGTATGTGTATTTAAACATGTGCCTTCTCTTTAGAGAGGATATAAAAATACATAGAAGAAAGTAGGGTATTGACACTGATATATCAGCATTCACATATGAATCCATTATTTATGGATTTCAGACAGGAAATAGTAAGTTTCTTTATGTTCCAGATTGTCTTTCCTGAGACCGGCTTTGTTAACACTTGTTGATTTCTCTTAGGTTCTACAGAAAGACTGACCAGTCTGTGTTCTGTATTTTTAAGTGATAAAATGATTCCCTTCCAAAATGCACCATTACTGGCAGTGTGATGGTGGGCAAAGCTCTACATTCTCTGGACCTCAAGTGTAATATAACTAAGAATAATATTGGTTTGTGTCTCTAGTTATTTATATAACAAACATTTATTGAGCGTCTACTACTTCTGTGATATTATACTAGTTGCCTCAAATTCATCAATGCACAAACAAAAAACCCTGCCCTCTCAGAGCTTAACTAGAAAGGTAAACAGACAACATAAAAATAAACTTGCTAAAATAAACATTAGGTAAAAATATCCTTAAATTATAAAAATTCAACCAGGGAAAAAGAGGTTAGGAGTGTTGACGGCAGGTGCTTGGCAGATTGAACATTAAGCAGGTCACCAGGCTAAGCGTCAAGTAGAAGTTGAGATTAGCCCAGATATTTGAAAGCAGTGAGATAATTAATCAAGAAGACATCTGTGAGAAGAACGATCTAGAATGATGAAACAGCTAGAGTTAAATTTCTCAGGTAGATGACTCTCGTATGTTCCAAGAATAAAGAACTTTTGTCAAAATCAAAGGAAGTCATTCCCACTTGGGAAATCTGTCAGCTACGAAGTTACACACGTGAATGTAGATGTCGTCATGGTTAGTCGTCCTCTGTCACTATGTAGCCATGGCAACTTGGGCAACTCACTTTCTCTTGACACCTTTTTTTTTTTTTTTTTTTTTTGAGATGGAGTCTCGCTCTGTCACCCAGGCTGGAGTGCAGTGGAACAATCTCGGCTCACTGCAAACTCCGCCTCCCGGGTTCCAGCGATTCTCCTGCCTCAGCCTCCCGAATAGCTGGGACTACAGGCGCCCGCCACCGCTAATTTTTTGTATTTTTAGTAGAGACGCGGTTTCACCACGTTGGTCAGGATGGTCTCCATCTCCTGACCTCGTGATCCGTCCACCTCAGCCTCCCAAAGTACTGGGATTACAGGCATGAGCCACCGCGCCCAGCCCCATCTTCTCTTTTACAGGGGATCTTGAAAATTACAGCCCCTCGTAGTACAAAAATTCTATAATTAATGTTATTTTGCCAATTCTTTTATCTTTAAAATTTTTCTTGTACGCTTACTATAATGAAAGGAAACTAAACAGAGTTCAGATGGGTGTGAGAATTAATGAGAAGGAGAAAGAGTTAAACAAAAAGTTTTTAATATAAATAACTACATTTCATCATTTAGACTACAGACATAAGTTATATATTATTTTTTAGGTTAAAAAATGTCATGCTTCAAAATAATCAAAGGCATAAAAAACAAAGGAAGTGTCAAAGATATTTGGCAAGCAGGAGATGTGACAAATACAATGCAGCATCTTGGATATGATCCTGGAATCGAAAAACTGGTGAAATTCGAATAAAGTCTGCAATTTAGTTAATAGTGCTGTACCTATGTTAAGTTGATAGATGCACCATAGTTATGTGAGATGTTACCATTAGGGGAAGCTCAGAGAAGGGAATGGGAGTGTAAGCGTTCTCAGGTGACAAAAAGACTATCTTTACAGGTCTTTTTGGTCCCAAATTAATTCAATATTAAATTCTGTTTGAAAAGCGTATAGGAGAACATTGCCTCATGATTTATGCTTTCCTTGAATGTCAATATTCATTAATAATTTTCAATTTTTAGAAAATTTGTAAACAAATAAGATATAAATAGCTTCATGAATGAATAAAATAAAAGTATATCTTCCTTAAAATAACATTTTAAAAATAAATTTGAATGGAATACCATCAATAAGCCCGAAGGAAGGAAAAACAAAACCATAAAAATATTGTCCAAATAAAAAACATGTAGAGAAAAAACTACAAAATGAAAGTCAGCAAAATCCTAGCCTGTCTATGCTTGGAAATAAAATCTTCCTAAAATGACTTAGTATGGAGCCTTGCACGTAATAGGCAAAGATGTATTTGTTTTTGCCTATTATGTGAATGTGAATCATGGCTTTAATGTGAAATCATGGCTCCATTTATATCAGCCATTAAAACCTGCATACATTTCTGATGAGAGGTGTTGTGATAGATAGAGTTTTCTACATAAAGACATTCCAAACTATGTGTCAAACAGGACCTGGCATAATCTTCTCTGTGTTTGCCAAACCTCCTCCTTGCCAAGAACCCTTCATTTATAAAATAGAGTTGGCAATCTCTCTCCTTGACCTTGAGAGAATATTACAAGAATAAGTAAGATAATGTCTGAATAATGCTCTGGATCTCATGTGAAGGAACCCTGTCACTGCAATGTAAGAAAAACAAAATTAGTCTTTTCTGTCTTTTTTTTAAGTTGGTAGTTAATATAATGGCTAATAAACGGATCTGTCTGAAAGTTCAGTATGATCGTTTTTATGTCTAATGAAACAATTGGTCTACTTGCAATCAATATCTTATGCTTCATCAGATCACAACTTCTTGGCAACAAATTGCCAAGAAAATCACACATAATTGGCGGTCATCAGGAGGCTATGAACACTATCTCATTGTCAGGATGTTCCAAGTTTGGGACAGCGATGCCAAATCTGAAGACGGAGTTCTCTGCAATTTGTCACACTGTTTGATTTGTGCCAGTATAAAATACTCGAACATGAGGCAAAGGCTACAGGGAAGCACTGCCCAGTGTGAAATAATCAGGATGAGAATAAGGGAGAAATGATTCACAGGGTCTGCTTGTTGAAATAACCTATCAGAGAAAGGAATAATTTTTTACCAAAAAAGAGTGTAAAATTTAAACTATCCGCTGAACTCTAAAATAGAAGACTTTTATAAGCACTATTGGTGTAAATAAGCATTTGCATACAGCAGAAAGAAGAATAGAGACAATGGGATTTGAAAAGGATTATCTTTCTTCATAAAATGCAACTATGAAGAATGCCCAAATAGAAAGTATACAGAACAAAACGGGGGGAAACAGGCATAATAGTTCTTCCTAATCCTCATTCAAACTTGAAATTCTGAATATAATGTGAATAGAGAATACACTACAGGATTTCCTATTGACTTGAAATGGTTTCATCAGGGGTATCAATATGATATTTCAAAGATGTGGTGTTTGTCTGCATAAGAAACTGGATTTACATATTTTGAGCAATTCTTAGCTCTTCCTTTACATTCAGCTACTCCTTTGGCTTATTGACACACTTGAGTAAATTGAAAATGTAATGAGAAACATACTTTCTCATGGTGTTTCTAATTGGAAATAACACAAAGTCTTTACCATATTATATCTAAATGAAAATTCTCTCTGAATGCATGTTTCCCATAATATATCCTACCGACTTTCATAGCTGGGCACTCAGCAAAGAGCCTTTGGCTGTACATTGTGTGGTGAAGAGCAGCATCGACATTTAACTCATTAGGCTCTGCCACCATGCAAATATTTAAATACTTTCTTAGCAGAATGCTAAAGTGCTTGCATAGCCCACTGAGGTAATGCATTACTTGTGCTTTCTAGAAATACAGGTTCTCACTAGTGTGCATGGTGAATTAGGGTGGAGGATTGCATAAGGCAAGATACTGACAGGTCCTACTGAATACTACTTTTGGTTAAGAAAGGAAAGAAGGAAGTAGGGAGAAAGGGAAGGAGGAAGGGAGGTAGGTAGGAAGGAAACAGGGAAGGGAAGGGAAGGGAAGGGAAGGGGGATAAGGTGAAGGAAAGGAGAGAGCAAGGGAGGGAGAGGACACAGAAGGGGGAGAAGAAAATGGCTTTATAGAGGAACAGATTTATAAGAATTCTGTCTTTCATAGGCTGGTTATAGTCAACCATTTAAAAAGCAAAAATAATCAGTGTTTCAGGGGTTCGCTAATTGATCATGCATATTGCTTCAGTACAAATACCAACTGTAACAAAACAAAAATGCAAACATTAAATTGAAGTAAAATTCAGGTTTCATTTGCCTTTTCAGAAGCAATGGACTTTTCTTTTAAGCAGAAAAATAATCATTGATTGAAAGAATAGCCAATTCTCCTGATGAATAACACTTTACTTAGAGGATATTATTATATACTTTATTTACAATGGGGAGGGTAGGAGAACATTTCAATTTTATAAAATAAGTTTTGAAAATTTCCTGAACTATAAGTTATAAATTTGTAATGCTACTTCTGTTTTGAGTGCAATTTTAAATCCATAGTTTAAGAATGTTTAAAACATTAAATTTTAACTCCACTTTCACACTATTGCCTTGCTGTGTAGTCTAAATAATCATTTGTTCAAGATAGAAGTATTTGAATTATGCAAATCATTTTACTCTGCTCTATTAGGGACTTTATCAGAAAAAGCTAAGCAGTCAAACGCTTATAATTTGTGAAATTCAGTTGATTTTTAATCAGCATTAAAGAAAATAGGCCATCTTGTTTTTCAAAAATAAAACATATAAACAATTATTCAGTACCTTTTTATTTTTATTACAATGTATATATCATGATGAATTATGAACTCAATAAAGGGCAATATAGTATAATGGAAAGACTAAGGGATTTAAAGTCAAAAGACCTTTGTTTGAGTCCTGGTTCTGCAATTTACTAGATACGTGACCTCAGGCAATTGATTTAATCTAGCTCAATGTGTTTCTTGCTGTGTGTACCTCTTGTGGGGATAAAATGGGGTAATGTCTGTAAACGTCTATTCCACCCAATAGTAGGCATGAAATGGTCAAAAGGCTGTCCTCTGAGCTACAGCAACCAGGGAGAGTATTTAACAGCATCACACAAGAGTGTCATGGTGCTGCATAAAGGAGGAATCAGTTTTCAACTTAGACCTCAAAAAGAAAGTTACTTTTCAGCCCAAGAGAGTACAAAATAATCCTCCCCATGCCTCAGTGTGGTAGATAGAACACTGTGGATGAGAGATGAAATACAGACATAAAACAGTGCACCAAGACTGAAGAATAAAGGAAACACCACTCCTGAAGCATTAGATTAATACAGCAGACAGACATTCTGCAGCATATATGGGAAAGAATAAACCACCACAGAAATTAACTGATAAAAGTGTGGGTACTGGGAATAAACAATGAACAATGACAACCAAAGAGAGAGAGGTAATTTACAAACATTCAGAACTATGAAAAAATATACTTCTTGATATATATGGAACAAGAACATGATCATAGTAGTGAAGATTAGGTGAATTTGAAAGAAAAAGAATTTATACCATATCAGAAACAAAATTATTTGCCTAGTTTGTATGTATGTGTATTTAATGTGTGTTTATGTGTGCATATTAGATGGATGTATCACACTAATGTGTGTGTATATATATTACATATATGATTTATTGGATAGTAAAATGTACAGACTTCATTCCAGACTTCTGTCAATCTTATCTATTATGTTGTCCTCCACTGACAAGCTGAATTACATAGAAAGTCTGGATGTCATTATCATACAAAACTGTATTTGAAAGGAAAGTGTTCTACTCTACCTTAGAAATTCAGTTAAGATATCAGTGCCTCAGTTGCACAGATGTCAGTAAACACCTTGCTTAGTAAACTCTGTTTTTGTTTGGGGATGTTGCACTGAAAAAAGATCTTAGGAAACTTAGAAGCTTGTTTGAAAATGTCACTATTCCAAACTGTATCTCAGCTACTGAAATATCTTTGACCAAAGAATGGTCCTTCTCTGTCGGGAAATGTCTTTGAGCAATGCCTCTGAAAGAGATGCCTATGGAAGATGAATCAAGTTTTATCCATTCATCTTTTGGAGTCAGTCAGCTTAAACACATGATTTAGACAATCAGTAGAATAGAAATGACAGTAAGAATGTTCTTTTATTTAACTTTAGAAAACATAAAGCATTATTTTGTAAATGTAAGGGATAATAACTGAAATGTAATGTGAGGATTAACGTGGAATTTTCACGGACTTACGAATATCTTGGTCATCACCATTACTAAGTTATGACAAGACAGAAGAGGGATCCAAGCTGTGCCTAGAGCCTGGGTCTGGCACATTCTGCCAACTGAGAAACAACTAACAGCAACAATAACTCTTCTCCTCTCTCCTGAGTAGGTGTTTAGACTCTGCATTAAATGGAAAATTCATTCACGTTATATTGTCAACAAAATTATAATAAATCACAATTTTAATGAAAACTTCGTGTTTTCCTCTTAGCTTTCATCTTTCCTTGCAGTGTGGTTTCTTTGGGGAAATAGATATATTTGCACTTGGTAATTATGAGCCTAATTATGTTTTAAAGCATAGTAGGCATTTTAGGAAACACTCTATCTATAGCTTTGTAGTGTGGGTATTTTTGTGTTTACAGGTCTACACAAAAATTGATTTTTACAACAAGTTTCTATAAAAGCTAGTCAGAAGTGACATTTAGGGGCTGATTAACCCAAACAGGCCTAATCCTTTTCCAGGAACTATTCTATGGTGATAATTTCCAGAAGTTATAGAGGTGGGATGCCAGTAGAATGACTGTCTTCCTTAGAAAGGAAATGTTAAGAAAGCTTCCTTTTCAGTATTTTAAGAGGTAGACACTCTTCTAGGATTTTTTTACATGCGTATTTTTTTTTAAGTTGTAATAGTCCTGTGAAGAAAATATGACCTTTCACAGATGGATAAAGTAGTGCCCAGAGAGGGTGAGTGACTTATGTGACATCATACATCTGGGCAATGTTGGAACAAAGTTTTGAACTTAGGTGTTCTGATTCCAGAGTCCCCATTATTAACCTATACATTGGCTTTAAAACATCCATCTCCTGTCGTTTTTTCCTACGTTTCCTAACAAGTGCCCTCCAGTGAAACCAGCTGCTTCTGGAGCTGAAATTTAGCTTAGCCAGCTGATCCAGGGATTTGCTCTTTAATTGTACTTGCCCACAACATTTACACAGATCTGATAAAGATATTGATCACTTAAGGCCCATGAATATCCAGCTCCACTTCATGTGGCACCAAGTATAGTATTCTCTTTTCTTTCTGCCTTCTGCAGAAGCCTAAGTTGATATTAAAAGGTTGTGGTAACATGAAACCTGCTTTCAGGCAATCAGCTTAAGTCATTGGCTCTTCAATGTTATCCTATTTATACCAGTTCATTATATTGTACTTAATATGAAATTACAATGACTCACTCATAAGTGCAGCTTTCTTAGACTTAATTAGACACAGAAGAATTATTAAACATTTGACAGCATATTGTACATTTGATCTTGGTATTGAATTCTCATTGATATTAATGCACACACAATGTAATATAACATGTTCCTCTGACTGTGAGCTTATGTAATTTTTCTCAATTTAGCAGTTTTTTGGATGCCTGATTCTCTTGGCTATTCGGCACATAAATGTTTTCTAACAAGCTAGATGTTGTTCTTAAAGATAAGACCATTTGATCAGATAGAGAACAGTGTAAAGACCATTTCAATTAGAGGAAGGTCATCTGGTTTCTAAATTTCAGGTCTTCCCCTGACTACGGGAAATATCAGGTGTGTTATTTAACTGTATCAGTTTCCTCATCTCTAAAAATCAATGTATTAAAAAGATGGTTCCTATCCCTTTCTAGCTCTAAAATGTAATGATTTAACAAATTGATTTTGTAGATTCCATCATAGAGCCGTTTTACTTAATTAGAAATCTGATTTCACCAAATTCAAGTACCTCATAACTCTTGTCAAGTAGTTCATTTTAATAGGCAGAGGATGAGTTCTACTTGTGTTAATCTTACAGTTCTTCCTTATTTATTAAGGTCTTGAAAATATTTATGTTGTTAGAAACACATAATTGAGTAGGAAAATGAACAAACTGAAATTCAATAGCATTTTAAAAGAGTAAGATATACATCCAACTATTTAGTTAGTAAATAAATAATTCTTATACTACAAAATGTATACATAGGAAACCTGTGTAGGTTTCTGCATAGGAATATGTGAATACTTAGCTTAGCTCCTGAACAGTTTCAGCAGCACCACCAGCAGGGCATACTGACCTACAGAATGGATCTTCTAGTTTAAACACGTTTTCAAGCTTCTTGGATTTATTAGTTGTTTAAAAAATGATTATTAGTAGAAGAAAAATAAATGTTAACTTTCTACCATCTAATATGTAATCATATACAAATGTAGCATAATAAACTGTTTTTTATTACAATTTCATCACCTGAATAGAAATTATAGTGTTAGCACTTTCCAGAGATGGTTGTATCTGCATGCAGAGTGAGGGAGAGTTCGCATAATGGTCTGTAAGGCATATCAAATTTATTCTGTGAGGTAGATAAAGGTCTTTTAAAGGTCTTACTCCACTTGTGGAATGAATTTCTTATCATGTATGAATGCTGAGCATAACATGTTTTTTTCCCCCTCTGAAATGTGGTTTGTTTTCAAAAAGAAGAGAATTACTAAAGAATTTCACTACTGTATAGTAGAGCATCTTTTTAATTAAGGAAAAAATATATCTGGCATGATCATTAGCATTAAAATCCTCTCTATATTATACAAACATTGTTTAAAAATTATACAAATATATATACTCATGAAATGAAAGAAATATGAATACTCAAATTTGACCATAAGGAATAAAACTGATTATTAGGAAACTGATAGATTAGGAAAAAGAAAAAAACATGGGGAAGGGGACATAGCACTTTTCCCTCTCTGAAATATACGTAAGGGAAAGTTGAAAAGATACGCTAAAAGCATATTTTTCTCTTAGGTTTCATCATCACCGAGTTTCTGTTTGTAATAATGCTTTTAAAATATTTTAAAATTTGGCTAAAAAATTGAGCCTCTTATGCCTGACATCATGTAAATATTTTTCAATACAATATGTTATTCTTCACAACCATGTAAACATTGACATAACTACTGTTACTATCATTATTATCTACATATCTGTAATTAAAGAAATGGAGGTACATAGAGATTGAATACTTGTTTAACAAACCTTATTGAATTCCTTATATGTACCAGTTATTTCAGTAGGTCAGGGAGCAAGTAACTGTTTTGCCCCTAAGAAGACAAAATACGGAGGGGAAAAAAAGCAATATATGTATACATGTATATTTAGCTTTTAAATTATATATATATATATATAATTATTATAAGATTTAGCACTAAATACAATATAAAAGCAATATACATTGCTTTTTAATTGTATATAATTATAAGATTTGGTACTAAATATAATATATTAATTATATTATTCTAATGTTAGTCATGTGAGAAACAGAAATTCAAACATTTTAACTTAATATAACAATTTTCACATTTCTTGATGCATGAGAATATAACCAGCATAAGGACAAAATTGTCTATTTTATTCACTGCTGTACTCATATGTAGGTAACTGGCACATAAAGATCCTCAAAAATATTTTGTTTCATGAATTAGCATTGAATAAAATCATAACCCTTTTTCTTATTTCCCTCACTCATGCTAAATAAATAAATATGCTATGACTGGCATGGCCTTTTGTTCATGATATAGATTTAGTCAAAATTTGTTGAATAAATGAAGAAATAAACCATGGATAATTTCAATGCCAATTTGGAAGTATTACATTGACTGACAAAACTTACAGATGAAAGTATTTTCCTGTTTATTTTCCACCAAATGTGACTATTTTGCAGTATTTCAATGACACAAAAATATATTGCCTTACCCACGAATTATTTTTATTTTCTGCATCTCAAGTTTTATGGCTATTTTGGGTATCTACAATATTGTAACTGATACTTATTTTCCTTTTGCATTTTTCTATTTTAACTGAAAGTCCTGTGCAGATGGAATATATCAGGCAGTTAAACTAAAAACAAATAGGAAGGAATTACAAACATAAATCAATAAAGAAGAAATATATTTTGGAGAAATACTATGACATTTTCAGAGAAGGTAGATAGATATGGTCTGCTGTAGATATTTACATAGTCTTTTAAAAGCAGGTAATCTGATAAGAAAATGCTTTGAGTTTCTTTTTTATATAGAGTCTTTCATAAAACAGAGTTTATAATAATTTAAAATTACAGTTTACGATGAAATGCCTCAATTGAAGAAGGCATCTATGGGAAGTGTAATTACTTGTCCAGGATAATATAGCTGGGAATAAAACATAATTCTGCTTTCCCAGTTTAAGAGCATAGCCACCTAGTTTCCTTTAGGTTTACAAGACTCTTCCAGAAGATAAAAGATGAGGCTTCCATCTGCAAATATGGGCCTTTCTATTCACTACCTGAAGTTTGGGCTCACCTTTATGCTCCTTGGAACTACTAAATACTGTGAGTTAGTCAAAACAAACACTTTCAAATGTAAAACATTTACTATATCATCAAACAATGTTGCTGTAAATGTCCGTTTGTTCTCCTGGATACACATGCATGTGTGTGTTCCTCTACAGAATATGTCAACAATTGAAATCAAATATCGGTATCTATATATTGTCATCTAAAATGGCTTTCCAATTCATACTTCCACTACACTGTTTCAAATTCTAATTTCTTGTACCCTTTACTGACACTTCCTATTAGCACACTTTTTGTTTTTCACCAATCTTACATTCAAAAAAGATCAATTGGTGCTTAATTTTGCATTTTCCTGATTACTAGTGAGGTTAAACAATATTTATCAATCAGACATGTTCCCTCTTCAGATAATACTCTGTTCTCCTCCTTACTCTTATTTATTATTATTATTATTTCTTTTTGAGACAGAATCTCGCTCTGTCACCAGGCTGGAGCGCAGTGGTGCGATCTCTGCTCACTGTAACCTTTGCCTCCCGGGTTCAAGCGATTCTCCTGCCTCAGCCTCTCGAGTAGCTGGGATTACGGGTGTGTGCCACCATGCCCAGCTAATTTTTGTATTTTTAGTAGAGACAGGGTTTCACCATGTTGGCCAGGATGGTCTCGATCTCCTGACCTTGTGATCCACCTGCCTCGACCTCCCAAAGTGCTGGGATTAGAGGCGTGAGCCACCGCACCCGGGCCTCATCCTTACTCTTAACTTTTATTGTCTTTTTTCTTATTACTAGTTATTCATATAATTTGAACATTAATTGCTTTATTTGTTCCATTTAGTTCAAATATTTTGGATAGTCTATTACTTGTATGGCATTTTAATTAAAATACACAGTCATATGTGTACATATTTTTATTTATTAAGCTTTTGTGCATAGACTAACCCATTTCAAATTTAAAACATAGTTTTCTATATTATTACCTAAGAAGTTATAGTTTATTTTCTAAAAACAGTGTTTGTCAATTTCATATAGACTTTATTAGGAATTTTATGTGTACGTATTTCCATGTGGGTGAACAATACCATTTATTATGTAACCTATTTGGACAGTCCATTGTTATAACTAAATTTTCTTATGTACATGAGTTAACTTCTTTCCACATTCCCATGTATCATCTAATTTTTAAACATTACTTATGTAAACTGAAGTTTTATTTATTACTTTGTCCATTAATGCTATTCACATTCCTATTCTACCCCCTACAACTATATTTCATTTGCAGCAGTATCCTCTGAGAACTCTGTAGTGGTAATCTTACTGAGTCTCTGTATTTCTGAAAATGTCTGAATTTCAATCTCATTGAATAGTCATTTGGCTGGGTTTAGGATACTAGTTAAAATATTCACTCTCAGCTTATCCTGTCTATTCTTCTTAAGCATTGCTGATGATGGCAGTTTGATTCTCATATATTTGTAGGTCATATGGATATTTTTCCTCTTCTCTCACACTTAATAAGTTCTAAGGTTTTTTCCTTTATTATTATTATTTTTTTACTTTATCTTATTTAAACTCACTTGTTTGTTTTTGTGAGGGTTTTCTTTTGAAATTTATTTTTACTGAGTCCTTAACAGACCCCATCAATCTCAAAACTTGTATATTTCTTCAGTTTTAGGAAATTCTGCTTGCTTTCTCTTTATTGTATCTATTCTTTCTTTCTCAAACTCCTACTGAAATGATTTTAAAAACTCTCAACCCATCCTGCATGAGAAATTTTTGAATGTCATATATGCATATTTTTATGCCATCATCTGATAACACTTCTTGCCTCATTCAACCAATAAGCTAATTTTCCCTCACCTAACTCCATTCTGTTATTCATTTCAACAACTGAAGTTGTGGTTTGTACTAAAAATTACACTATGTATTTCAGTGACCTCTGCTTTTATTTCTCTCAGAATTTTAATACAATTTAAAGTCCTCTACAGCTTACATTTATTAACTCTGCTTACTTTGTTGTATTAGTTTTTGAGTTGATCATCACTCACTTATGATGTTGGCTGATTTGGTTTGGCTGTGTTCCCACCCAAATCTCATCTTGAATTGTAGTTCCCATAATCCCTACATGTCGTGGGAGAAACCCAGTGAGAGGTAATTTAATCATGGGGGTGGATACCCTCATGTTGCTCATGCTGTTCTTGTGATAGTGAGTGCGTTCTCACAAGATCTGATGGTTTTTTAGGGGCTTTCTTCCTTTTCCTCAGCACTTCTCCTTGCTGCCACCATGTGAGGAAGGACATGTTTACTTCAACTTCTCCCATGATTGTAAGTTTCCTGAGTCCTTCCCAGCCCTGCGGAACCGTGAGTCGGTATCTCTTTCTTTTATAAGTTACCCAGTCTTGAGTATATCATTATTAGCAGTGTGAGAATGGACTAATACATTGGCTTTCCTTAATTTTATTAATTTTTTATTACACATACTTTTTGGAGTTGAGATGCTTTTCTAGATTCTGTCTGCACTGCCTGCTTAGTGGAGGGGCAGGGACATATCATGGCTTTTAATTTGGTATGTTTTTAGCGGGAGTAGCCATGGGTCATGCCCACACCTGAGGCTAGTTTTGTGGCCTGCAGATTCTCCCCACTTCTCCCAAGTGTTGCCATCTATCTGGGTCATTGTTCTCAGAGCAAAGTCCCCCTCCATTGCACCCATGTTAAGATAATCAAGCCATGCCATTGCTGCTGCTTATCTCAAGATGTACAAGAGACTGGCTACTCTGTCTGTGTCAACTCGAATAATCTTGTTATTTTCTTCTGTGCCTTTTCTTCCAGAGATGAGTATCCACCATTTCTGGGCAAGAAGCATCCTTGCCACATCTTCCATTTTTGCTATAATAGCATCCTTCATTGATTTTGAGCTGTGATTTTATTGTTTATTTATATTTCATCTACTTTTATGTTTTCAAGATTCATTAGTCTATCATGGTGTCTCCTTCTTATTTTCACAATCATTAGTCCATCGTAGTGTCTCCTCCTTATTTTCCAAAATGATTATACATTTTTGGAAATATATATTTTCTCTAATCTGTATGGCTTTGAAGAAGGTGGGGTAAACCATAGAGTGTGTATTGTATATTTTCTTTAAAAGAATACTTTACTGTTTATTATATTTTTTCCAATATGGCTAGTAGTTATGTTTAAAACTCCTTTAAGAGAAAATATTTATTTATTTATTTTTATTTTTATTTTTTTTTCTGAGACGGAGTCTTGCTCAGTCTCCCAGACTAGAGTGCAGTGGCGCGATCTCAGCTCACTGCAAGCTCCGCCTCCTGGGTTCACGCCATTCTCCTGCCTCAGCCTTCTGAGTAGCTGGGACTACAGGCGCCGCACCACGCCTGGCTATTTTTTTTTTGTATTTTTAGTAGAGACGGGGTTTCACCGTGTTAGCCAGGATGATCTCGATCTCCTGACCTCATGATCCGCCCGCCTCGGCCTCCCAAGTGCTGGGATTACAGGTTTGAGCCACCGCGCCCTGCGGGAAAATATTTATTTTTAATATTTCGCTGAAGAACATAGGATGGCTTAAATTCACAATAAAGTGTAAATATCTGATATAAACAGAGTTAAAGAGGACTGTTCCTCAGTTACTTGCTATTTGAACTTAAGCAAGTTGCATTACTACTCTGAGCCCATATTTCTCATACATAAAATTGTGATGATTGCCTTATTGTAATAGTTTTTCCCTGATTTAGAATATTTCAGAAGCCCTCTCAAACTATTTATGGAGAAAGAACAGTTTTTGTTTTTATTAATATATAATAGGTATGTATATTTTCAGGGTATATGTGATACTTTGATATTTTCATATAATATTGTCAAATCAGGGTATTTGGGACATTCATCACCTTAAACATTTAGTTTTTAATGTTGCTGTTGTTTGTTTTTTAATTTCTAGTCTCTTTAAGATGCATACATTTGTAAAATATAAAGTCATACACTTGGATTTCCTGGTAATACTAAACTTCCATAAAAGTTTCTAAATGCTTTCTCTCATGTTTTCTATTTATCTCATTGAGGACCAGTAAGAAAATTGGCAGATTGGCTTCAGTTCACAGATCACGCTTTGAATGGGACTGTCTCTTGGACAAAGTGCCATCTTCTTATAGTGGAAATGCAGATGGAGTACTCTGGTTTGTGTTTGCTTTCATCCTTGCACACTACTGCTTCATCAGGCTATCTGCAGGTCCCAGAAGATGATGCAGGTTCTCACATCATTGTGCCTGTGTGCAGATTGCCTAGAATTATTTCTCTCACTTGCTGAAGCAGTAATCTCCCATGTTATTTGCTTTTTTCAAAACTGAGCTCAAGCACCATTTCATTTTAAGAACTCCCTGACTTTGTGAGACAGCGATGGACCTTCCTCCTCTCCAGTCCCTTAGTTACACTATACTTTACCAGCCTCTATGAGACCACTGTGGTTTTATCTATGTTTGCTTTTTGAACCTCCTTGTATCAGAGTGTTAACTTCCCGACTGCTTATGTTCTTGTTTCGTTGTATCTTAAGAGCATAATGGCATAGTACCTGGCACGTGGAAAGTGTTTGACATGGTTTGGCTCTGTGTCTGCAGCCAAAATCTCATCTCAAATTGTAATCCCCATAATCCCCACATGTCGGGGGTAGGACCTGGTGGGAAGTGATTGGATCATGGGGGCAGTTTCCCTCATGCTGTTCTTATGATTGTGAGTGAGTTCTCATGAGATCTGATGGTTTTACAAGTGTTTGATAGTTCCCCCTACACATGCATTCTTCTCTGTCTTGCCTGCCGCCTTGTAAGATGTGTCTGCTTCCCCTTCTGCCATGTATGTAAGTTACCTGAGCCGTCCCAAGCCACGCGGGACTGTGCGTCAATTAAACCTCTTTTTTAAAATACCCAGTCTTGGGCAGTTCTTTATAGCAGTGTAAGAATGGACTAACAGTGTTTCATAACTACATATTTAGTAATAAATGCAAATAATTACCATTATTTGCATAATTGCTAAATATGTAATTATGAAACACTGTATTTAATGTTTGCTTTACTACATAACTCGCCAGTGTTTTAATTTTTCTTCTATAGATTCAGTGTGCCTTTTTCAGTCAGATGACTCCTGCTTTTATTAAATTCTGAGAAATTATTAGCCATTATTTTGTCTCTTCCCTAGTCTTCCTCTTCATTCCTTTTGGAATGCCTGTTTGACATGTATTGAACTTTCTCATCATTTATTCTCTGAGTTTTTATAACATCTTTATTTTCTATTTCTTCATCTTTTGTCCAACAATATATTTGATTTCCTCAGTACACCAAACTCACCTCCAATGAATTTACATTTTTTTAACCGGTGTTGAATTTTTAATTTCAAAAGCTACATTTTTTAAATTTTCAGACTTTCTGTATATAATAAAGTCTTGTTATAACATATAAGAGAAAACACAAAAATGTAATCGTATTAAATATAGAACCAGGTTTTTTGAGAAATATGTTATGAATTACTATCCTCAACATAGGCACTAAAACTGTCTCCTAGTACAAAGCATATATCTATAGAACATTCCGTTAAACTCCTCTTCATCAATTTCACTTTGAAGTGCTTATTTTGGGCACTCAAGAATTTCCCTTTCATATTTTTGATTTGCTAAGTAAATATTAAATTATTACATTTTATATTCACTGCTTTGTGTTTGGTATGGAGAAGTTTATGATGTCAGTTCACTTTACTCGATTTCTCCATCAGGTGAACTGTGTTTATGCTAGGCTGGGAATTTATCCCTTGCTTTCTGCTTGATGTGAGGGTCAGAGCCAGGCCAGGTGTTCTGAACCAATATTCCCAGACTTTTGACATCCTGACCTAATAATTCTGGACATTAGACATTCAATTGAGGCCCCTATTCACTCTGTACTGAATTTCACTCACTCATACTATGAGATTATTGAAGTTCAGACCGGCATTAGGTATTTAGGGAATTCTCTATCCTTTTCTAAACACATTTCAATGTAATATGTTTAAAATCATTTGCACTGCAGTAAGTTTTCTAACAGTTGGCAGGTATGTACATCAGAATTCTGCTTCTGGAAACAAGTGCCATTCACAAACTTTGTAATTGAATGCACTGGCTTGAATGGTATCTCTGATGTAACAAATGAGAGCTTCCAATCAGGAAAAAACATTGACTTCAAAGTTTGTTTTTCATTTAGAGCCAATATAGTTTCACTGTTTTCATTTCTATTGCGTGTTAAAATGGTACTGTCGAAGGAAGATTACAGAAGTTTCTTTTCCTACAAGTTAAGAAGAGTAACAAAGAAAATTAGGAAAACAGATGAAAAAAAAAAATAGCGTTTATAATGAGATAGGGTCACAAGTGTATACCATAAATGGTGACATGTGCTATCCGGGTGTGGAGAAAAAGAAAATATCAACACAAGCAGCTACCATTTTTCCACCCCAGAAGCTAGCTATGACAGAGGACAGTGAGTTACCATTATCTTGAACATTTTTGTTAATACCCCACAAACAACTTTAGGGAAAGCAGACTGTAGGGCATGGGTAGGAGTCCATAAGAAAACACTTATGATTAACATGAAAAAATAGAAAACCTCTAAAAACAGGAAAGTTGTCTCACCATTCTTCCTAGATGGAAAGAAGGTGGGGGGAAAATACTGGATAATGTGATTAGTCTCTTCAACTTCAAACAAGCAATTTTAAGAATAGGTGGAAAAAAATGAGGATCTGAGAGAGGGCAAATGAGGTGTAGGGAGAATCAAATGAAACTTTGCTTGACATTTTACTCCTCCAAAGAGAAGTAATAATGACATGAGCCAAAACATTGAATTCACCTACAAGAAGGAAATGCGTGTTAAAAACTCCTACAGAGGTAGGAATGAAAGGAAATTTTCTTCATTAGATAAAGGTTATGCTAATCTAGCTCCTCATAGAAGAAAACAGATGTCAACACAGGATTAAATGTACAAGTATTTTATTAAATGTCTGTATGAGAGAACAAGGAAAGGGAGCCGAGGAGCTGGGAGAGCTGTCAGGCCAAGAGGCAAGACAGACCCTGTGTGAAGGAAAGAAGGTTGTGTGGAAGCATCTGAGACTCTTAGGCAGTTTAAAGAAAATTCAGCCAGATTGTCAGGGATTCTTAAAGCCAAATTCAGCCATCAGTGGAGTACCATCTGTTCTAAGAATGGGCCTCACCTAATTTCTTGCCATGCTCAGTCATTGGCTTGGAGCAACCCATTGAAGCATGGCCTCAGAGCAAATACAGCAGTAAGTCTCAGAGTGTGACCACTGGGGCCTTTGGTCAATTAGGTCAATTTCCTATAACTGTAAGGCCTCAAAGTACATTTTCATGGCTGCCATAAATTCATAGGCATAATCTGCAGCAAATATCATAGATGACAGTGGAAAAATAGAAGCATTCTCAAACTTAATAGGAAGATACATTATATTGATGATTTGAGCCAATGCAATATGATAGGTAAAGCAGATGGGAAAAAATTGGAAATGAAAGGCACAACTATTGTACTTTGTAGATAATGTAGTTGTTTATAAAATCTAAGTGAATCTATTTATAAATTCTGAACACTACTAGTTAGATAATTCAGCAAATTGACTGGGTATAAGGTTAACATGAAACAATCTCATATAAAGCCAGAACCAAAATGTATTAATCCTCCAAATGAATAAGCAAAAATCAAAAACAAAAACATGAAAAGAGAAAGCATACTATTCCACTTCAATTAGAAAAATAAAAAAGTAAAAAAGCCTGATGTTTCTAGCTATTGGTGAGGGTTTAGGGAAAATTGAAACCTGCAGCAATGCTGGTCAGAGGGTAAGCTGGTATAATCACTCTGGAGAGCAATTTAAAGCTGGTATGTGGGAAAGCTGAATATGCATACAGCCCAATTCCCAGCAATTCTACCTCTAAGAAGGAATGCAGAGAAACTCTTTTGCTTATGAACCTGGAAGCACATTAAATATATTTTCTGAATTATGAGTAATATGCAAAAAAATTGCAACCATCCCAAAGCAATGCTATTCAAAAAGTGCATAGTGTTGCTCTGTGAACAATTTGTTACCAATCTCTTGTGAAATAAGGGGGTTGCTTCAGAGGCAAATCAATTACCTCATTGCACATACTCTGGTTTAAACTGCCTCATTTCCATATACTGTTTTGTTTTGTCTTTTAGCATGGCTTTCTGGATGAAGGAAACAATAGATTGATATGCATTGTGGTACAAGCTTCTTATCTCATTACTGACCAGGTCTAAACAGTTTGTAAACCATATACTTTGAGTAGCACTGACTCACACGAATACGAAAAGAGGAGAAATTTAAAAATATAGAATCTTTATAATCTGTAGTAGCATATCAAGGAGGAAGGTGGAGCAGAGGTGGTGGGAGTGTTCAGCCTAGGTGCAAACAAAAAGGGGGAGAATTGTCTGTATTTAACAACAGTAAGACAACAAAAAGTTAGCAATTCTAAACAATGTCAGTGACAAAATACACCCTCTTCCTGGCAGATAGTTACCACCCACCCTTGGCTTCTCTTCCCACTCTCACCATGGCTTACCCTGGTATAAAATATATATATATACACACACACACAAATTAAATAGGGGCCAGGCACAATGGCTCATGCCTGTAATCTCTGTACTTTGGGAGGCCAAGGTAGGTGGATCACTTGAGGTCAGGAGATCAAGACCATCCTGGCCAGCATGGTGAAACCCTGTCTCTACTAAAAATACAAAAATTAGCCAGGTGTGGTGGTACACAACTGTAATCCCAGCTACTTGGGAGGCTGAGAGAGGAGAATCACTTGAATCCAGAAGGCAGAGGTTGCAGTGAGCCCAGATCATATCACTGCTCTCCAGCCCAGGCAACAGAGTGAGACTCCGTCTCCAAAAGAAAAATAAACATGGCAACAACAACACATAACCATATACAAGTTAAATGAACTATAATTATGTGTATACACATTTAAGAAATGTCAAAAATTCACACTAAGACATTTCTGGATGTTTGTCTTATAATTATGTTATAAAACTCTAAAACTGTGGACAACTAAACTAAATAGCAACTTCTTGTTAGTGGAAAGTAATGGAGGGAAATAAGATAGGGAAGAGGCACAAAAGAGACTTCAACTGAGTTTACAACATATTATTTTTTAAATGATTTGAAGCAAATATGACAAATGGAAAGATATACACTGAAGATTACTTTCGAACTTGTTTTCTTACAAAATACATATTTATTTTTTAACACAATGCACTGTTTCAAGCTTTTTTTCACCGTGATCCATATTTCTTTACTTATTCTTTTCACAAAAATTATTATTAGATATAAAGAAAAAGAGAAAGAAAACAACAGTTCATGGCATCTGGATTCTCCTGTCATGATTATTATTATTCTTTCTTCACATTAGTAGAGTAACTAGTAGCTATTTCATAATTATGAATTCTACTCAAATACTAAGTTAGCTGTTTATCATACGCTCACACTTTTCAACAAAATTTTCAAGCAGAAAGTCCTTAGGGTAACACAATAACATATCACCTCACACCTGTTAGGTTGGCTATCAGATAGATACATAGATAGATAGATAAATAATAGGTAGATAGATGTGTTGGCAAGGATGTGGAGTAAAGGAAAGTGAAAATGTGAACACTGTTGGTGGGAATGTAAGTTGGTGTAGCCAGTATGAAAGTTACTCTAAAAATTAAAAATATGACTACCGTATGATTCAGCAATCCCACTTCTGAGTATATATCCAAAGTAATTGAAATTAGAACCTTAGAAAGATAACAGCACCTTCATTTCATTGCAACATTATTTACCACAGCCAAGACATTAAATTCACCTCAATATTGATTCAACATATGTATCAACAAAGAAAATGCAGAATGCATATGTATATATTATTCAGGATTAAACAAAGAAGGAAATCCTGCCACTGAAAACATGGATAAACCTGGAGGACATTATGCTAAATGAAGTAAGTCAGACACAGAAGGACAAATGCTCCATGATACAACTTACCTGAGGAATTTAAAATAGACTTATAGAAGCAGTGAGTAGAATGGTGGTTGTCAGGGGCTGGGGCAAGTGTGAATGTGGAGGTATTAGTCAAAGGCTACAAAGTTTCACTTACGTTAGATAAACAAGTCCTAGAGATATACTGTATGGCATAGTAAATATGGTTTTAAAATACTGTATTGTGTACTTAAAAATCCTCAGAGTAGATCTTTCGTTACGTGTTCTTGTCCCCCGCTGAAACTTAACAATAGTAATACATAAAACTTTTAGAGATGATGGATATGTTTATGACAGATTGTGGTGATGGTTTCACATATGTATACTCATCTCCAAACTCGTCAAGATGTATACATTAAATACGTACAGCTTTCTGTATGTTCATTATATCATAATAAAGTGATCTAAAAATCACTAGTGAAAGTATGTTTACTCTTATTAGGCACTGCAGACGAATATTTTGAAACCATTACAAACATGTTTATGGTATTTTTTTAAGATATAGAAAAATGTAATGCATTGCTTTGAATGTCCAAAAGAAAAGTTAATATTTAAAAAGCTACAGTAAGATGTAGTTTTAAGTGCTAGAAGGAAAGAAAATTGAATAATATTGTATAAAGTTTCTTTTTATAATATAGATAAAATTACAAAACTTATGGTTACTCTGAAGAAATAGTCAAGATATTATCCTTTTACAAACAGAAATATATATGAACTATCTGATACTTTCCATTATTGTTTTATTTAAATCACATTCAATTAAATAGTAGATAGCAAGAAGAGCTTTGTATTTTAATTAAGTATTATTAAGTTCCCATATAATGAAATTGGCAGATGCTCTCTGTTTGGGGGAGGTAATTAGGAATTAAAGCAACTGAGAAAAGCAATGAGGAATCAAACATAATATGAGATATAAAAGCATCATATGACATCTATTATTAATCCATTGTTTTTCTAATACTGCACTTATAAACCTGAGTACTGACATTAAAGCTAAACTAATAAAAATGAGTAGAGAAATTCTTTTATAAGGAATGTAGTTTGGGGGTGATTTTTAATGAAAGAAGCTTTTTAAAAATTCTAAAAGTCATATTATGCCATCTTCACAAAGTTATTTCAATTTTCTGGTTTTTAAAAATCCTTAGGGTGCTGTTTGTAAAATACTATGTCTGTTCTTTTTGTTCTCTTCCATTAGATAAAAGAGACTTATTCTCAAATGCAGGTAAAACAAAATAGAGCACTATCATTTTTTATTTAATAATGCAGATTAGATTTAAATTTACTGCTGAAATCTGCTTAAATTGATTATTTTCAAAATGTAATGCTACAATTTACCTATTTAGTGTTATTAGAATATTCTTCCTACTAAAATGCTAAGAAAATAGTTTTAATTTATTCTTCCTTTCAGTGTTAAAAAATCTGCTTTATTGGTACATTTAAGAAAAAAATTATCATAGTTTTCATTTTCCAAAAGGACCTCAGTGCATAACCACATAGGACCCAAAGTACCATTATCACAGCTATTATTAGCCTAAGAAAGAGCAACATAAATAATAATGCCAACCTCGGAAAAAAAAATTGTGGAGTTAGTCAAGTGCATTTTTGTCATCTTCAGTTATTCCCACTCCAAATTTTAAGTGTCAAAGAGCTAAAAAGCTTTCTCCCTTCTTCAGAAGGAAAGAGCAGCTTTTCCTTTAAAGTGACTTGAGATGTACAATGGAGCAAAGATCCAGAAAACAGTCTCCCCTTCACTCTGGCTCTATTCCTGCCCGCACCAGCGCAAGGCAGTGAGGATGTGTTTTGGCCCTTCGTTACCTACACTTAGAGAATATCCTTCAATGGGATTAGTGATGAAAGGTTTAAGATGTAAATTCCCAGGACATTCTATAAAAATGAGTTTCAGTCAGAATGCTATTAACAAGCTGGTAGTCATTTTCTGCTGCCTAAAGCTCACATGCAACCAGGGAAATTAACATGGGTAGAGGGGATCCAGTAAAGAACCCTTTAGGGAGCTGAGGAACTGTGGGAATATTGAAGCGGAAGATCATGAATGGAGCACAATCATAAAAATAATGATAACCATAGCAATAATAGCTAACATATAGTGTTTAATTTGTGCCAGGTATTGTTTTAAGTGCTTTGCATAAATTACTCAATCCTCACCACAATCCTTTGAAGTAGGAAATATGATTATCCCCATTGTACAGGTGAGAAACTGAGGCGCGGAAGGGATGATTAACCTGCCAATGTTCGCAGCTTTTACGGCTCTTTCAGCAGAAGCCTGTAGGAACCAAATACTGTAGTTATTAGAAATAAGATTTAAACAAAGCAGCCTTTCATATTTCTGTGTGTGTGTGTATATGTGTGTGTGTATATATATATGAATGAAAGTGTCAATTTTTGGTGTGTTTATGGATGATAATGATAATCACCAAATAATATATGTTTTCCAAGAAAATTCGTGACACTAAAAACAGCTATTATTCTTATTAATAATTATTTTTTGGGACAGAGTGTTGCTCTGTCACCCAGGCTGGAGTGTAGTGGCATGACCTTGCCTCACTGCAACCTCCACCTCCTGGGTTCAACTGATTCTCATGCCTCATCCTTCTGAAAAGCTGAGATTACAGGTGCCCCACCGCCATGCCTGGCTAATTTTTTGTATTTTTAGTAGAGACGGGGTTTCACCATGTTGGCCAGGGTGGTCTCAAGTTCCCGACCTCAGGGGATCTGCCTGCCTTGGCCTCCCACAGTGTGGGGAATATAGGCATGAGCCACTGCTCCCGGCCCTAATAGCAGCTATTATTAAGGACAGACTATTTGAGAGGTACTGTTTTAAGTGCTGTTCATGTATTATCTAATTCAATCCCCCTGATAATTTTTAAAGAAAAATAATAGTATTATCATCTTTTCATATATAAGGAAACAGAGGAGATGGAAGTTAAGTACTATGTTTAAGGTCACACAGAAGGCAGAGTAGCCAGGATTGAAACCAAGGCGTTCTGGCTTCAGAGCTGTGGCTCTACACTGATATGTTATAGATTATATATACTTGACAATAAAGTAAGATGAGAAACCATTTTTTATTGCACAAAACAATAATTATCATGTATGTGACTGATGATTTCTCCTTAATTACTTTAAAGAATAATGAGTACTATGTATATTAGTTGACTAATTTTGCCATAAAATTTGATGAACAGCATAAAACTGTTCAAGAATAGTCAGTCTTTATGGTTTGCAACTTATTCATCATATCTGCTTGTTTACAAAACAAATTCTAAAATTTGGAATACTACTTCAATAATAATGACATTTCTTGATATTTGAAAGTAACTTGGATCAATCATATACCTCCATAATAGCTATCTACTGCTTTTCTCCAAAAGTAAGTAACAGTAACCCAGATAAACTTCCTCCTTAAAGCAATTCCCAATTACCCTGCCCCATATTATTACTTTAATACTTGAAGTCATAGAGCAATTTTGACTCTTGACAGTAATTTATCATATATGAACCCAGTTCTTTCAATTTTATGATAAATTATTTAAGGATAAGACCCATGCTTCATACATTCCTCTGCCATTCTAAATAAAGTATATTCTATGTAGTCAGGGGACTATTTTTTTAATGAATTAGTGATTGGTTGATTGGTGCAAACCAGGGATTATAGGCTAGTACACCCAGATTAAATTATTCTACAGTTATTTGGCACCTACTGTGATTCTCAAGCTTATCTACACATGAAATTCTTATTCAATTGATTTTGGATGAGATTCAAATATAGACATTTTTTCAAAGATCCCAATGTATTTTTAATGTGCAATAAAGCTAGAGAACCACAGGGTTCAGGGATATGAAAAGACCCTGAGGTTGATGGCTAACCTGCCAAATACTGCAAGTAGATGAGATTAATTTATCCGTTGATTAGTCACATCCTCAATATACAATTATTTCAAATGATCAGCACCCAGCTGAGGCATTAGCTCAAACATTAGTCAAAGTACCTTGTTTCTAGAGATCCAAATCACAATAGCTCAAAATCCAGTACATGTGCAGAGGGATCCATGTGTCCCCAAATCTCCTTGGGGATTGCAGGGGCCAGATGTCTAATGTTTTTCTAGTCAACAGTGGCTCCAAATTCCTGCTCTGTCATAGTATTTCCATGTATTGACATTTTCATTCATTAACTCACATATGGATCCCAGGCTTTTTTGTTTGTTTAACACATGTCAACACCGTTACCACTTAAAGAAGGCATTGGATTTGCTATGTGGACTTCACAGGAAATTTAGGAAGATGGAAGGACGTTCATATGATGATAAAAGAATGGAATTGAAAAAGTTAGTCATTATTTTTTTAATTTCTTTAAGCTTTTTTCTTCAGTTGACTCCTGCTTCCCTGGCTTTCTCTGCTTCTCTCTCTTCCTTAGATTCTCAGTAATGTTGAGACATATTCCTTATACTTAGGCAAAGTAACTTACTTGTAACTGACAAATGTAGCTCTGTCCTTTTCTTTGAGTATTCAAAGATTTAATAAATGTTTCTAAATAATAGGTCATCTTCTCTGGCTGTTACCATTCCTCTTTCTCCTACCTATCTATAAACAAAAAGAGAAGAGTATAGAGATATACTTCTCCAAATCTCAGATTTTTACAAGACTTTCCATTCCTCTCCCATCTGTTAGCAGGAAGAAGCAGTTACACTCAACTTTGGAATAAATAAGAGATTTCAAAACAATCTTCATTAACACATCAATTATGTTTAATGTAATTTTTATATAGTTAAATTACATATTTCCTTGAAATAAGCAGTACAACTTGATAATTTTTTATTTATTCACTAATATTTTGCCAATTAGCAATTGTGAGCTTTAATTTCAGTCATTTGTAGCTTTTTCATTTGGTGTCAACTGATCAGCCTTAGGTCATCTGCTGTCACTAAATGATATCTGAAACAAACTCATCTGTTGCTAAAGAAAGTACACAAGTTGTATAATAAGCTGCCACTATTTTGTAATTATAGAGTAGGGAGACTGTATACAGCAATGTCATCATATTGGACTTACCTAGAGTTATCATGATGACAAGTAAACTTTGTGTATGGATACCCTGCAAAACTGTACATTCTGGACCTCTTAGAACTAATTATTGGCCCAAGATACCATCATTTCTCTTCTGCATTTGAAATAGCATCTTAATAGGTCTTCCTGCTCCTACCCTTGCACCCCATTATTAATTTACAAAACACCAGAAGCATAATCCATTTAAAATACAAGTCAGATCTTGTCATTACATGGCCCTGAATGCTCCAATGGCTTCCTATCTCACTTGAAAGCAAAGCCTTAGTCATCTCTCACCTCACCTCACTTCACCTCACCTCACCTCACCTCACCTCGCCTCATCTCATCTCATCTCATCTCACTCTTCCTTCTGCTGATACGCTCAAGCCACATAGCCCTTCCTCTCCCTCAGACATACCAGATGCAGTTGTAAGAGACATATGAATACTACCTTTTCCAATGCTATCATAATACAATAGTAGGTACTATTATAATTGCAAAGTAATGGAGGAAATTTGCTTCGAAAAAGATAGTTATGTGCCCAAAACCATACAGCTATTGTGTGACAGAGCAAACTTGAACATTCTAACACTAGGTTCAAATATGTCACTGTCACAAAACCACAGACCTTGTCATTTTTATTTTATTTCTTAATTCATTATTTCAACATGTGAGCACCCATTCACAAACTTTTATTTTTCTTGGCAATGCCATTAATTTTTAGTGGGTCAAAATAGAATCAGTAGTATCCTTGGATTAATCAGGTACTGTCTCTCAGGATCTATTTCCTTATCTTTAAATGGAGTGATAATATATACTATATTGGCTTTTGCTGAAGAACTGAATAAAGCAACATATATAAGACACATGGATGCTCAGTGATTGAAATCAATTATTATTTTTAAAAATATAATTTTTGGGTTTACTAATCACAAAATAATAGACCTGTATTATTTGGGAAAATGTAGATAGAAATCACTTTTTGTAACACCACCACCACAAATATCTATGTAAGCAATGTGAAGTATTTTATTTCATAGATTTTTTTCTAAGCATTTTATATATAATATGTATTTTGATAAATTCTGATTATACCTGAGAAATTTTGAACAGGGAAATGATGCATATCTAACCTAACTAGAGATGCTTCAAAATGAACTCTAGCAGACATCTTTTCGTGGAGGCAGGTTGTCACAAAGACACCATAATAAACTTGTGAGGTCTTCTAGGGATTTCATGAACAGCTAAAGCTGTTTCCTTTCATACTGACTAGTTGGCCTATGTAAGAACAGATGGGCTAGACTCACTTCCTGGCTAATTGCTTGCTAATCACTAGCCCCAAATATGTGCAAACAGAAAAAAATCTTCTTAGATTGGCTGTAGTTTGGTATTCCTCTCCTCTCTTCTCTTTCTCTTCTATCAAGCTTGCTTTGTCTTTTGTTGGATAGAATCAACCTATGGGTTCCTCTCCTTTGCCACTGAGTAAACAGCATGCTGGTAATTAACTTTATATCTTGACACCTTCATTTGCTTTTTGTCTATTTGATTTGTCCTAGAATGATAGTGATAAGTAACATCTACCAGTGCTCATGTTTTCATTTTTCTTTTCGCATCTCCAATGGCTTTTAATTTATATGATTAGTTGGCATTATTTTGTTACATAAAAGTTTTTAAGTATTATAAGGACTGCCTAAAAGATAACAGTACCTTTCATTAAATGCAAAATTTATTTTTATGGTTTTTACCTTGAATTCTATTTTGTCTTGACATTTGTATTGCCATCTTCCATTTTATTTTGTTCCTCTGCATCTCATCTACTTTTACCATTCTTTCAGTTATACTTATTTTATAATATGTATTTTAGAATATGTTTAAAGATAACATTCATTGAGGATTTTCATATTCTTTAACTTTGAATATTTTATACTCTTGTTTTAGTGTGTAAATTGAATAGTTTTGTGTAGTGTTCCCCTTTGCCTCAAGAAGTATGTATTCTTTGCTTTTAGTTTTTATTAAAATTTGACAAATAATTATCTCATTTTTAATTTAAGTAAGTTGGACTGAGTCTCTTTATGCAAGACGTGCAATTTAGTAAGCTTTTACTTCTACTCTCGAATCAGTGATTCTTTATTAATGTCATGAAGGGTTATAGATCACAATTATTACTATTATTATTTTAAAGTTCCATAACTTCTACTTCAAATGCCATTTTACCATATATTTGATGTTGTTGCCACATCAAAACAACTATTTATACAATTGATTCATTTAACAATTAACATTCACTAAAGTTTTTATGGCCCTAATATTCTCATTTTTAGATTTGCGAATTCTTCTATTTCATCTTTTATCTTTTTATACCAAAACCTAGTTAAGCTTGGATGCAAGATTTTCTCATTCCTTTAATAACTGATGATATAGTCTTGCTTCTTTTGCTCATGAACTGCATCTGTCTCAATAATGATAATATTTTAGTCATCTAAAAATTGGAAAATACTCATTAAACTGCACATGCTCTAACTTTCAAACTATTGCATTATTTAAAGATAAACTTGAACTTACAATATATTTTATATAAAGTAAATGCACAAGAAACATTACTCCATAGCAAGCCTATATAGCTCAGTATTTCACATTTTACAATGGTGCATTTTATGTGCTTATAATAACTTTTCAAAATTTAACATAAAATGAGAATGACTGACTCTGAATTCTCATCATCTATAGTACTGGCTCTTTAAAACAATGACTTTGTAAAAAATAATATATATATTGTATTAATTGTGTATTTTTTATAAATATATTATAATATGTTTAGAATTTATCGAGACATATGTCACATAAGTAAATAGACACCAACTCTTCTAAGAATAATTTTGAATTTAAAAGGAATATTTTATTTTTATACAATGTTTTCTAGTTTTGAAACCATTTTTGCCTCTATTGTCCCATTTAATCCAAGATTACCATCAAGATTACTAACAAGATGACTGTCCTCATTTTACAGAGAAAGGCACTGATTGTCAAAGCCAGTAAGTGAATTGGTCATGTCTGCAAACATTTCGAGTGGCAGGATTGCCGCAAAACCACAGGATTTGTGTCTCCAAGTGCAGCGTTCTAGTTTTGGAAGGGATACTGGCTTTCTTAGTCAGCTTGAATAGCCCTAATAAACACAATAAACTGGATGGCTTAAATAATAAAAGCCTATTTTCTCACAGTTCCAGAGGCTAGAAAGTTCAACATCAACATCCCGCAGAGTTTGGCTCGGACGAGGGCACATGGCCACTTTCTTTTTGTGTCCTCACATGTCGTTACCTTGATATGTGAAAGTGGAGGGAGAGATCACTCTCTTTTCCTATTCTTATAAAGCTGAGAATCCTATTGTATTAAGACCTTACCCTTCTGGCAACATTCAACCTTAATTACCTCGTAAAAGCCCTATCTCCAGATATTGTCATTGGGCATAGGACTTCAACATGTGAGTCTGGGAGAAACACAATTCGATTCATAGCACGTACTTTCCAAAATCTGGTCAATTATTTTTTTATTGATGCACTCTCCTAGTATCAATATCTAGAAAGGATGATCCTACCTTGAGTCTAAATAATTCATAAATCCTTGAAAACAAGGCAGTTCAGATTTATTGGAACTAAAGAAGTTTTTTTTGGAATGTTGACTCTCAATAGATAAAAATAATGAATATACTGTTTCATTAATAGCTACAAGAAATATAAAAATTAGTTGCTTTTTCTAAATAAATAATTCCAAAGAAAATTTTACATTGATTTGAAAATTGCTGTAATTGTTAATGAAGTCAAACTTTGGATCTAGAACCAGAAATAACATTTGACCCAGCAATCCCATTACTGGGTATATACCCAAAGGATTATAAATGATTCTACTGTAAAGACACATGCACATGTGTGTTTATTGCAGCACTATTCGCAATAGCAAAGACTTGGAACCAACCCAAATGTCTATCAATGATAGACTGGATAAGGAAAAGTGGCACATATACATCATGGAATACTATGTAGTCATAAAAAAGGATGAGTTCATGCCCTTTGCAAGGATATCGATGAAGCTGGAAACCATCATTCTCAGCAAACTAACACAGGAACAGTAAACCAAACACCGCATGTTCTCACTCATAAGTGGGAGTTGAACAATAAGAACACATGGACACAAGGAAGGGAACATCACACACCAGGGCCTGTTGGAGGGTTGGGGGCTAGGAGAGGGATAGCATTAGGAGAAATACCTAATGTAGGTGACGGGTTGATGGGTTCAGCAAATCACCATGACACGTGTATACTTATGAAACAAACATGCACATTCTGCACATGTATCCCAGAACTTAAAGTATAATAAAAAAATTAGCTTTAATTTCTTTTAAGAATCAAAATCTATGAGAGTGGTAGAAGAATATATCTTGGAAACTTAGAGAAGTTTGAAAGAATTACATATCCTATAGAAAGGTTTCTCCAAAATTCGTGCGTGCCCAGTGAAAAGCAAGACAACAAAAGGAATGGTGGGGGACGGGGAGAGAAGCACAAAGAAGATGATCACTGTAATCTGGTGGGATAGATAACACTTCTTATTTCATTATCCTAATTATGTTTCATATTATAAAAATTAATGTTGCAAAAAATCATTTTAAAAATCATAAAAGGTATTCTGTAACAAGTAAACCTTAAGATTTTCTGATAGGTAATCTTAAATGTTTCTGATTGCTTCTGCTTATTTTCTTGAGCAGATTTCTTTTGTAATTCTATTATGTGGTCAGGAAATTTCCCACCAATTATGGGGGGCACTATCTGTAATTTTAAGGGGCTTAAGAGTGATGGTATTATCCTGATGAGCTTCCTTTAGAAATTCTTTTGTACCAAAAGTAAAAAGTCTAGCTGACATTCTATGTAACTGATATGATGGGGGGAAAAAAATTAAAAAAAAACCACTACCATCAATCTTCCATATATTGCCGACGCTTATTGGTAGAAAAACTAAAGTGGATTCTCTCCCCAGTATCTCTGTAAGTATGAAAGGTTTTCACTCTTCAGCCCTCTCTTTTAACTTACATTCAAACATGACTACTGATTGCTACTTTCTGTATCAAGAAAGTGGCTCAAATGAATCACCTGTGCAATTGGAGCCATCCATAGGTAAGTGGGACTGTTGGGGAGCTATAAGCAGGTCAATGGCCTTACACCTTAGGTTTTAATGTTATTGTTATTATTTATTAAATGAATCAATGAATAAATGAGTATTGGGTGTTTGGAGTGAATATAAACAGGCACACAGGTCCGCTCACCACTCTCCAACCTCACACACATCCCTTAAAAAACCTTGCAGGAAATTCCATTTTGCAATGATTACACAAAGAACCTTCAGTTTAGACGGACAAATTCAGTCCTACCCGCATGTGAGTTTGATTTAATCACAGACTAAGTATGAAGAAACATTTAAAAACATAGCTACTTTAGTGGGTCCAACTATGTGTCAAGAGTATTAAACATGTTCATTTAATCCTCAGGAGGATGCCTTAGAGAGGCTGTTAATGCCTATTGTACATAGGAGAATATAGAAAAATGGGAAGATTCAAAAATTTATTGGAGTCTCAAAATTAGTAGTTAAGATGTATTCTTGAAGCCTGGGTTCCCATTAGACAACATCCTCTCCTCTCAATTGCCCCCCAAAAAACTGCTTTTGAGTTTCTGCAGTCAAAAGAGAGAATCCAAGTAAAAACTAATGAAACAAGAATTAAGTATCAAACTTTACATCATAATGGGTTAGGTTTAATCTTTATGAATTTGAAAAAGAGTTTCTTTAACCCTATTCTATGAAGTAATACTTAAAACTATGCAAAGAATAACTAAGAGAGGGTACTTCCACACCACAGTTAAATCTTACCTCTATTATTAATTTCTCTATACAAGGCAATATGTCCCCTTCAGGTTTATATAGTATTGGCATTGCTACACTTCTTTAGTTGCATGCAATGTTATGATCATTCTATGATCTCTGCATACTATGGCCTCACGTCAATTTGCCCTAGACAACTGTTCACTTTGAAGCAACAGCTAAGAGATTTACAATGTTCTGAGCATCAGACCAGCTATTTCATATATATTGTCTCAGTTCATTCTCTCAGCAGACATATTGTTATTAACTATAATTAAATATTTACATATATTTACTCATATGATAAATAAAATAATAAGTAAATCGAGCCACTGCTACTTAGTGATGGAACAAGAGTAGGTGCCAGATCTATATAATATTTAATAAGCAAAGTCAAAGTCAGGGTACATAGCTACATAGCCATCAACCAGTTTCCCAAATTTCCCTCCTTCTTGTACCACCAAAATTATTTTTGCCATATCAAGAAAACAAACTAATGCTATAATATTACTTGTACCGTTCTTAGCCAGTAGTTCAACTTTTCTCTTAAACTACTTATTTTAAAAAGGAAACTCTATATAATAATTGAAAATCAATTAATACATGAAAAGTAACCTAAAATATATATGCAACTATAAAAATGTTAAAAGAAATATTGATTACTCATTGTTGCTTGTGGGAATGTACAATGATACAGTCACCACAGAAAATAGTTTGGCAGTTTTTATTAAAGCCAAAAATGCACTTACCATACAATCTAGTACTCTTAGGCAATCAATACCCATGTTCAGAAAAAACCATGTATAGAAATGTTTATAAAAGCTTTATTTGCCATAGACAAACACTGGAAAAAACAAAAATGTCCTTCAGTAGGTGAAAGGTTAAACAAATTTTGGTAAATACATATAACAGATACTACTCCACAATAAAAAGAAACCAACTAATTGCTATGTGTAACAAACTAGATGAATTTCTAGAGAACTATGTAAAGGGCAAAGTCAATCTCCAAAACTGATATTCTCTGTGGGTCCAGTTACATAACATTCTGGAAGTATGTCATGATAGAAATGAAGAGCAAATGAGTGCCTGACAGAGATTAGGGTTTGATGGGGAGTAGTGGGTATGAAGTAAGTCTGGGCGGAGATAGGAGCTACAAAAGTGTAGCACAAGGGAACCTGTGGTGACACAACAGTTCTGTATCTTGATTTTGGTGGCAGTTACATGAAGCTATACATGGAATAAAATTGAATAGAAACACCCACACACACGAAAATAAGTGTGTGTATGACTGGTGAAATTTGAATCAATTCTATGGGTTGTGTGAATGTCAGTTTCATGGTGTTAATGTGACAGTAGGTTCTAGCTCAGTCTAAATTTCCTCTCAATGCTACTACTTCTGAAGTCTCCCTAATTTCCTTTCTCTAGGACAGACTTAGCAAGTCCTTTCTTTATGGTCTCACTGCATTTTATATATAAGTCCATAGCAGCTGTTACATTTCTTGTATTTTTCTTTTTAGTTCTGTATCCACCTTTAAACTTCAAGAACCTTGGTGGTGTTTCTCCATTGTTCTCTTTTTTTTTTCTTTGACCTTATTATCCTCACACTACCAAATTTTATTGAATGAAATCTATTTAGCCTCAATGGGAATTCTTATAACAGATAATACCTTTAAGTATCAGTACAATTTTGCAAAGCACAATTGTGAAGAGCCCATTGGTTAAAACAGGTTTCTTAAATTCAGCATTAATGGAAATGAGTGTTATTGAAACAGGACTCCAATTAAGTGTAGGTGAACTTGTGTTTATGCGTGAGTATGCATGTGTCTATGTGAGTATACATACACGCATACACACAAAAGTGCAATAGGAATACTCTACAGATAGTCAACTAACTAGTATTATTATAAGCTCCTTTTGACATCTCTAGTTATAGACTTATTTGAACACAACCCAATGCAGAATCCCTTGATGGCATAAATGTTAAATGACAATTCCAATATGATTTTAGGCACTAGAAAAAAATAACGAAAGAAATAAAGAAAGAAACAGTGATTAAATTACATGTTTTGTTTTAATTAGACCTACTAGTCACTCTTTAATAGGTAACTTTGTCCTCACGTATTTAGTATGAAAATTTTAACAAGTTTATCACCACTTATTCTGAAAAATAAACAACTAAATGGGATGTTACATTGATGGTCAAATCGTTCTTTGTACTCAGTGAATTGTGAAGAATTATTTTTTGACTTAAATATACCTAGAAAAAAGTTTAGGTTTAATGATAACATCTTGCCTTTTTGCTGTTTTATTTTAGAAGATTATTTGTTTGACATTATAAAATAAGTATGCGGCTATTAAAGAAACCTGGAAAACATACAAAAGCTGCAGAAAAAATTATTTGTCATCAGCTTACTACCTAAAGACAATTAGTATTTACATTTTGACCTTAGTTTCTCTGTCACTTTCTTTCTAAACATATCTTTAAAAAAATAACTATAAGTGTTAATACATACACATTTATACACATAGTGAAATATTTTTATTAAACATAAGCATTGCTCTTAGGGTATCACTTAAGTTTATTTTCTTATTTTTTATGTTCAGTGCTTGAGAATCAACACACATAAATAATCTCACTCACAACAATTCTTCAAAGAAGGTGTTTTCTCTTTTATAGATAAGAAAACTGAGGCTCAGAAAAGTTATGGAAGATGTTCAAATTAAAAAATCTAGAAAGTGGCTATGATTCCGTGTTGTTTTGCTTACCCATCATCCCTTATACTGAGAACAGAATGCAATCCTTTTCCTTGGGGAACCACTCCTCCTTTTATCAGTTACAGTGGTTTAGATGTGACTCACACATTCCCTGGCTTCTGGGTCTGCCCAGACGTGGGCACTCAGAGGCTGCCTTCCAAGTCCTCACAATAAGTGTGTTAGAGATGGTTACATGACCCATGCTAATTCACTTCCCACCTTATCCAAAATCCTGGCTTCATCACTTATTAATAATTTCAGCCCTAACCTTTAAAACTTGGTGTTTTCCTCTAGTCTCTCCAGCTCCCACATTCCAGGGTGCCTTCAAGGATTTTGGATTCAACCCAATCTTCCTTAAGGGCAACCCTGAGGCCGTTGTTAAACACCTAGTTTTAAATAATGACTTTGAGCAATGACTTAAATCTTGACTAAAATCTTTCTGTAAGTAGGGTCAGTGTTTTCTTAGAAGGAAACTGCTGATCAGTATGGCCACATATGACAGAACACAGAAAATGATGGGCAAAACTGAGCAGAGTACAAATTTGGTTTGTACCAGAATACAGACTACACATATACACACACACGAAAATGCTGAAAGTTGTCATCAATTCTTTAGTAAGCAAATCATTAGCAATTAATTCAGGAATATGGCTGCTCCACTGTGCAGTATGCATAGAAGTTAACTGTATAATCAAACCCACATTGTGCTAACTACAGGGTTTAGGTTCCATCATTCTTATCAAACTTAAATAGTGTTTATAAGGGCCCAAGTTACAAAACCACCCCAGACATAGTAAGAGAGAGATCTGGCTACAGTAGACCCTCCCCGATTATATTATGAAGCAACAGTCTGATGCCAGTGTAGACAAAACCAGAGATAGCGATGCTCAGTCTGAAAAATAAGTTACTAAAGTCATAAGATATAATATTTTTGATAATTGATCCCAACTTTTTGGAGCTATGTCTGAATAAGAATAAACAGGAAACTGAAGGAGACAACAAACTAGTGCAGCAATGATTAAGAAGATTATTTTGCATAGACACCCAAATCCATTTCTTCCTTAGATAGACCTCAACTTGCATGTGTACATTGTCTCAAAAATTGAGAAATCGTCTTGTAAGGTTTTCAATGGATCTCTTAGAATTCTCTGCTAATTTTTTTTTCAATGCTAGTTGGACTGTTTGTTTTGAGAAACTTGTGCTACCCCAGCAGCACTTAAATGCTATATTGCTTTTTTTTTTTTTTTTTCTTAATTCCTAGAGTGTCAAACTGTGTTTTTATGAATAGGAATATATCTTCACAGGAAGCAAGTCACATCTGGAGAACACTACAAGGAGCTGTATGCAAGAGAAGTGTAATCTCATCCCTTCTGTTTTGACACAACATGAACATACTAAGAAAACAGAAACAAGTGATTCTTTCACTAAAATTCATTTACATCGATTTAGCTCTTAAAGTTCTGAATGTTGGAAAAAGTGTATAGTCTACATTGTTACATTTTCAACAAGGAATTTCCTAATTTTTCTTGTCTTATAAATCTGATTGAAAAACTAGAAAGTAATAAGAAATTTTAAGTGCTGGGATTTAATTTTTTTTTTGAATGCCATTTCTTTACTTTCATTTTAAGTAGAATCCCACAGGGATGTTTAGTCATTTGCTAAAAGGGTTAACATTTTATTCTGTTAAAAAGTATATATTTAATATACAACTATATTTGATGTTCATTGACAGAGTCACCATAGGAATGATCTTGCTTTATGTACCAGTTACAAGGTTTAATATCATTATACTGTATGCAATATTAGTTTTTATTAGTCGCCATTAACAAGATGCTTTCTACTTGAATTCTCATTTACTTGTTTAATGCAAAAATTATCTTTGTAAAAGAGAAAAACACATCTTCAAGTGTCAGCTATATTAAATTAAAGAACTGTTTACCCTTCGTAAGAAAAGCATATGTATCTAAATAGGCATCTTTTACCGTTTGCATAGTAGATTGGAAATTAGCATTTTTGTTCATTTTCCCATGTATGCACAGTGCCTGGAAGAGTAATACTCCATGCATATCAGATCAGCCAGCCTACAATTTTTGTGCAATATATTATTTGGCAATCTAAAATTTGTAATTTGCATGAAATTGCTTAATTAAAATACAGTCACTCAGGGTATTAATTTCTCTGTCTGGCAGTTCAATGTACTAAAGGCGGACTACAGAAAATGTGAAATCCTGTCAGATGTAACAGTAAAATATTAACAAAAAAAATTCCACTTCTGGCAACAAAGTGACAGAGCGATAATGCTTTTGCCCTGATTCCAGGTTCAAATATGAGCTTCGGTTGACATTGAAACTGACTAGGAAATTTACAATAGCAACTCTGGCTTTTTGCCAAGAAATCTGCATGGTCCTTCTTGGTGAAAACTCCTTTTGCTGTAACTCTTGTATCCACGCATCCTGTACATGTGCAGAATGCCCCAACACACATACACACACACACACACACACACCCTTTTTTTTCTTTTCTCATTCCCCTAAGTTTATTACTGTTTTCCAGTAGCTTTTGTTTTTCAGTATGTGAAATCATCAGCAACCCTACTGATAAAATGATCCAATCAGTCCTTCCCAGTTGTCAAGACAACAGTTCATAATTGTACCAGCTCTTTTCATTGAAGCCAGACATTTCATAAATAGATAATTCTCTAATTGATCCAGCCAATCCTACTTTGCATACTGTGCCAAATAGGTAAACCCAATTCCTATTGCAGCAACTTTCTCCAAAGACATGCAAATGAGCTTATTTACTGCCTTTAAGAAAGAACGAAAAAATG